>NC_069500.1:479770667-480070667 GCF_027579735.1 Bombina bombina
ACAACACCCTGGGACACTTATAAACCATACCATTTGTGGTGCAAAAAGTTGACAACAAATCTAAATACCCAAGGCAGTTGGAGATACTTGTAGGGGGACCTCATATTCTACATATCCCTGCTCTTATTTTTTAACCCCACACCTCTGCCAACTCATTAACATCTCTCTTTTTAGAACACTGGACACAACTGTTCAATGCAAATTTAGGACAGCTGGCACATCTGGGGATTGGGGGTGCTCCAGCAGTGAATAGGTGTGCATATCACCCCCCTCCCCTTAAATCTACATCTCTGTGCTTATATTTTCAGTGAAGTATTGCTGAATTCTGTTCTCCATACCATGAATATATGAGTGGAGTGATAAATACAAAATGAGAACCCACTTCACCCTTGCAGTTATTGGAATACCAAGTTGCTTATCTTTGTAAACTATTTCATGGAATGCAGGGAAACCATTAACAAATAAAAAACATAGCAGGAAAGGTATTGTGAAGAAATAAATATCTGAAAATATACTCTAGCTCTATATTAAATCTATAACTTCCATCATAGCTCAAATTGCTTTCTATCAATGTTCTCTATTGCATCACATATAACTTATTTACATCTTCATGTTGCACTTTATCTTGTTTTACATGAAACTCAAAAATGTTCTTTTATGATTCAGATATACATTTTTAAAAAGCTTTCCAGTTTAGTTTTATTATCAGTTTTGCTTTATTCTTTTTTTTATTCTTTATTGAATGAGCAGCAAAGCACTACTAGAAGCTAGCTGAAAACATTGGTAAGCCAATGACTAGAGGTATATATGTTCAGCCACCAATCAGCAGCTAGTTCATAGCTCATGAGCTTACCTAAGTATGCTTTTCAACAAAGGATACCAAGGGAACTGAGCAAATTAGATAATAGAAGTAAATTGCAAAGTTGTTTAAAATTGAATACTCTATAGTAATCATGAAGGAACAATTTTGGGTTTCATGTCCCTATAAGTTGTCTCCTATAGTTAAATATATTCCACCTCACCACTAAACCCATGCAGGGCTGGATTGGCCTACTAGGATATCAGGAGATTTCCCGGTGGGCTGCAGCAGCTGGGGCTGCAACTCAACGGAAAAAAGGGCTGGTCTTTGTATTTTTCCAGGGCTGCTTTTTATTCCCAGTCCGGCCCTGTATCAATGCTTATATTCTGTCCGTACAATGTCTCCTTATAACCCTTTAGTATAATCTCTCATATTGTTGCTCCATGCATTCCTCCCAATACCTCATATGGTTCCATGTAACTCCTACAATTGGTCCATGTAATGCAGTATTTTTTCCTTTAATGTCTCATGGCTCCTTACACCATCTCCCTATAACTTTTCGTGTTATTCCATACACTATTTCTTCTCTCATATCATTTCTTATTTTGAATCACACAACACTCCCCATTTTCCAAATAATCTTTATAACTCTTCGCACTGTTCTATATAAACCCTCTTTATTAATCTTCATATTGCTGTAATCTAATAGGGCTTCGTATTTTTTCATTTAACTTCTCTCTGTAACTCCTCTCACTGCTACAAATATGATTTCTTCCTATACCTCTTCATACACTCTCACTATAACTCCTCCTACTACTTCATATCAAGTCTTATACTTTCTCCATCTGCTCCTGATAGCGTTTGTCTGTACATCTCCTCATATTTCTCCATTTAACCTCTTCTTGTTTCATCTCTTAAATTTTGTTTTTATAGCTCCCTGCTATACAATTAAGAGGTACAGTCTCACATGCTACACAGATACTCAGATTTACTGCATGAAATGCCTTCAGAGCCTCTGTTTAATGGGTAAAGTACAGGGTCAGGGTGAAGGTATCAGGGGAAATAATTTGGTTGTTTAATTCTTGGGTTTAATCAACCTTCAAACCCTTGAACTTTAGGAAATGATAGAGATCTGGGGCTGAACTCTGATCTCTCCCTCTGGAGCACTATGGCCCTTCACAATGTCTGTAAGGCCTCAATTATGTGACCATTAATATCTGGTTTTCTACAGCTGCCTGGGGGGAACATTGCTATTATGAATTCTGTATGGTGCAAGAAGTGATGCAAGATGTTACTTTTCGTTTAGAGCTACCAAAATCTGAACTCTGCCATATTTCAATACAAAGAATCTAGTCACTTTCCTATACCACAACTTACATAGTTAATACAATTTTATACTCCTCCGCCCAGCTTGCAGATATGTTTCCCTAAGGGATGTTAACAGTGCTATGGATACAATGGGCTTGTTTGTTTGTTGGGGGCATTGGTTTTGCTTGTTTTATTAGTGTAAAAGAGCTCATTACTATTACAAATTGATTAAGCAGTTAGCTTATGTTTCTGTTTGGTGATGTTGTTTAATGACATTATCCAATATTGCCAATACTGTCCGTGTGCTCTGCTCCAACCAATCTTAAGATCAATTACAATAAGTCGAAAAGTGTTGTGTGAGGCTATAGCAAGTCTTTTTACCTTTGGAATATGGTAAGTGAAATTGGCTCTGAAAATTTGTTAAAATGATAGAAAAGTGCTCATCAGCAGCTGTTAACATGCTAAAAATGAATGTGATCATCTCTTATATGTTTAATCCTCATAAAGGGGTAAGACATATAGGTAAAGTCCTGCAGGAGGTACAAGTATTGCAGCTGCTAACCAGAACGTAGTTAATTCAAAACAATACATTTAAAAGTCTTTTTATTACTGATGTTGTTGACAGTACCAGGTGTCACCTGAAAAATCCCCAGAGAGGTTGCAAAAATCTGGCAAAACCATTAAAATGTTTAGGTACATAACAAAATAATTTTTGTGAAATTTCATAAAGCAGCCAGATAAGAAGTAAGGGTGTAGCACACATTTACCTCCCCCCTCATGTTTACATCAATATAATTAGTAAGAGTGCTGGTGAGAGAGTGATCATGTCATATAAAACACCCTTAGGTCTTACATAATGTCCCCATATGAAAACATCTCACAATACCAAATGATATTTATTAGACAATGGTATTAAAACAAAGTCCACTAATAGCTCCAAAGGCACCTGTAGCACCATATCATATGTCTTTTTTTTTTTTTTGTATAAGTAAACAAAACTGGTATAGGGTAATAATGCCCATTATATACAGGTACCCAGTCCCCTTTAATGTGTTCCCAAAGATACATTTTACCTACTGGAGTGTGTATAGGGGAAGGGGAGTAAGTCCCCGAAACATCACACATTAAAGAATTGTTTTACTGTACTTGAAGTACAGTGAGTGCGGGTCTTTTTTCTACAAGTATATATATATATATATATATATATATATATATAGATATTATATTATATATCTCCTTTACATTTATTTTATCATTTATCATACAGAGCTTGCGGTAGCAATAACCAGCCACTTGTAATGGCTGGCTAATTTGTCAGTTTGTGGTCTCGCAATAATTTAACCCTCCACTTGTAATCTAGCCATAAATCAGCTATTTTAAATGCTAATATAAAGGCTTAAGAGTTATTTGTTGTCATTATTTGTTGTCATGTTCCAGTGTATATGCGTTTAGGACACAGACCCTTGGGGCAGTGGTAGGGAATTGGAGACACCGACCCCTGACCAGGCGAAGAGTATCCTGGACGTCGATAGATGATATTCTGTGATTCATTGGCCCCTATTTATCAAGCCGTCAACCGCAAATACGTTGGAATTCCGCAGCGTAATTGTGGCGAGCCTGATTCCCTTTATTTATCAAAGCCTACAGACCGGCAAAAGTAGAATTTTGTGACGTAACATACGATCCGCTGGTCTCAGTCCAACACAGGTCGATGCTTATGTCACTACAGATGTTCCGAATGCAAATTCGGCACTATCTGACTACTTTTGCATGTTATCAAATTTCTACCAGGTACGCTCGCCACTATTCCGGCCCAGCGTACCTGGTTTTCAATCCGCCGCCCTGGAGGTGGCGGATGCCATAAGAATCAATGGGAGTCTGAAAGCAGAGAAATCTTATGTTCGATGCTGCCCGATATCCCATTGATTCCTATAGGAGAATAAAGTTACGTTTAAACCTAACACCCTAACATAACCCCTGAGTCTAAACACCCCTAATCTGCCACCCCCAACACCACCGCCACCTACATTATACTTATTAACCCCTAATCTGCCACCCCCAACACCGCCGTCACCTACATTATACTTATTAACCTCTAATCTGCCACCCCAACACCACCGCCTCCTACAGTATACTTATTAACCCCTAATCTGCTGTCCCCAACCTTGCCGCCACTATATTAAATTTATTAACCCCTAAACCTAAGTCTAACCCTAACCCTAACACCTCCTAACTTAAATCTAATTTATATAAATCTAAATAAAATTACTATCATTAACTAAATTATTCCTATTTAAAACTAAATACTTACTTATAAAATAAACCCTAAGCCAGCTACAATATAACTAATAGTTACATTGTAGCTAGCTTAGGGTTTATTTTTATTTTACAGGCAAGTTTGTATTTATTTTAACTAGGTAGAATAGTTACTAAATAGTTATTAACTATTTAATAACTACCTAGCTAAAATAAATACAAATTGACCTGTATAATAAAACCTAACCTAAGTTACACTAACACCTAACACTACACTACAATTAAATACAATTAAATAAATTACATACAATTAACTAAATTATATACAATTATCTAAAGTATGAAGACTTCTGCCCGTCTGGAGGACCACTTCTGCCCAGCTTGGATGAAGACTTCTGCCCATCTGGAGGACCACTTCGTCTGGCTTGGATGAAGATGTCTCCGGGTAAGTCGATCTTCAGGGGGTTAGTGTTAGGTTTTTTAAGGGTGTATTGGGTGAGTTTTATTTTTAGGTTAGGGCTTTGGGCCGCAAAAGAGATAACTGCCCTTTTAAGGGCAATGCCCATCCAAATGCCCTTTTCAGGGCAATGGGGAGCTTAGGTTTTTTTAATAGTTGTAGCTAGCTTAGGGTTTATTTTTATTTTACAGGCAAGTTTGTATTTATTTTAACTAGGTAGAATAGTTACTAAATAGTTATTAACTATTTAATAACTACCTAGCTAAAATAAATTCAAATTGACCTGTATAATAAAACCTAACCTAAGTTACACTAACACCTAACACTACACTACAATTAAATAAATTACATAAATTAAATACAATAAACTAAATTATATACAATTATCTAAAGTACAAAAACAAATAAACACTAAATTACAGAAAATAAAAAACAAATTATCAGATATTTAAACTAATTACACCTAATCTAATAGCCCTATCAAAATAAAAAAGCCCCCCCAAAATAAAAAAAAAACCCTAGCCTAAACTAAACTACCAATAGCCCTTAAAAGGGCCTTTTGCAGAGCATTGCCCCAAAGTAATCAGCTCTTTTACCTGTAAAAAAAAATACAAACAAGCCCCCCAACAGTAAAACCCACCATCCACACAACCAACCCCCCAAATAAAATACTAACTAAAAAAACCTAAGCTCCCCATTGCCCTGAAAAGGGCATTTGGATGGGCATTGCCCTTAAAAGGGCAGTTAGCTCTTTTGCGGCCCAAAGCCCTAACCTAAAAATAAAACCCACCCAATACACCCTTAAAAAAACTAACACTAACCCCCTGAAGATCGACTTACCCGGAGACATCTTCATCCAAGCCAGACGAAGTGGTCCTCCAGATGGGCAGAAGTCTTCATCCAAGCTGGGCAGAAGTGGTCCTCCAGACGGGCAGAAGTCTTCATACTTTAGATAATTGTATATAATTTAGTTAATTGTATGTAATTTATTTAATTGTATTTAATTGTAGTGTAGTGTTAGGGGTTAGTGTAACTTAGGTTAGGTTTTATTTTACAGGTCAATTTGTATTTATTTTAGCTAGGTAGTTAGTAAATAGTTAATAACTATTTAGTAACTATTCTTCCTAGGTAAAATTAATACAAACTTGCCTGTAAAATAAAAATAAACCCTAAGCTAGCTACAATGTAACTATTAGTTATATTGTAGCTAGCTTAGGGTTTATTTTATAGGTAAGTATTTAGTTTTAAATAGGAATAATTTAGTTAATGATAGTAATTTTATTTAGATTTATATAAATTAGATTTAAGTTAGGAGGTGTTAGGGTTAGACTTAGGTTTAGGGGTTAATAAATTTAATATAGTGGCAGCGACGTTGGGGACAGCAGATTAGGGGTTAATAACATAATGTAGGTGGCGGCGGTGTAGGGGGGACAGATTAGGGGTTAATAACATAATGTAGGTGGCGGCGGTGTAGGGGGCAGCAGATTAGGGGTTAATAACATAATGTAGGTGGTGGTGGGCTCCAGGAGCAGCGGGATAGGGGTTAAATAGTTTAGTATAGTGGCGGTGTTTAGTGACAGTATACCAATAAAGCTGGGAAAAAGCCGAAGAGCAGCGAGATCGATGACTGTTAGTTAACATCGCCCCGTACTTGGTGCGCAGCATTTTGACAGCTTTTTTGGTAACTTTAGAGAGCGTATTCAGGTCCGCGGCAGCGATGTTAGGCGAGCGTATTGGTGTCGGCGAATGCAAGAAAGTTGACGGCTTGATAAATAGGCCCCATTGTTGCAAAAAGTTATTGTAGAATTCATAGAAAGTGAAACATATGTATGCAATATATTTTGGCTTTAATGGAAACATAAATTGATACTGTGACTTATAGTTAATAGGAGTTGCTGCAGGATTCATGAGTGAAAAATATAGCAATGTAAGATGTTCAGGCTTCAGAGTAAACTGGTAGAAGATTGACTCATAGATGCAAACTAAGGTTTGTTGCAGGTTCACAGTACATAATATTATATAGAGCTGTATGTCAATATTAAGCAGATCAGCACAGGTGATAGACAAGTTGCAAGTTTAAGGCATTAAATACTGTTTGTGCATATACTGGAGAATCACAGGAAAGCTGTTTAACTGAACACATAGATGCAGAGTTCTGAATATATTAACATATTTGGAGGATATTTCAGCTATGTCAACTTGTAGCAGAGAATAGTTACAAAGTTCTGAGTAAGATGCTGTTGTAGTAATTAGAGAGTGATTATAACCAAATGCATACTTTGATCGGAACAGCCAATAGAATGCAAGCTCAATCTGATTGGCTGATTGGATCAGCCAATCGGATTGAACTTGAATCTGATTGGCTGATTCCATCAGCCAATCAGATTTTTCCTACCTTAATTCCGATTGGCTGATAGAATCCTATCAGCCAATCGGAATTCGAGGGACGCCATCTTGGATGACGTCCCTTAAAGGAGCCTTCATTCTGTGTTAGGACGTCGGAAGAAGAGGATGGATCCGCGCCGGAGGTCTTGAAGATGGAGCCGCTCGTCGTCAGATGGATGAAGATAGAAGATGCCGCTTGGATGAAGATGTTTGCCTGTCCGGATCTCCTCTTCTGCCCGGATAGGATGAAAACTTTGGAGCCTCTTCTGGACGTCTTCTTGCCGGATAGGATGAAGACTTCGGGACCCTCTGGAGGACTGATCGGTGATACCCGGTGTGGTGAAGACAAGGTAGGAAGATCTTCAGGGGCTTAGTGTTAGGTTTATTTAAGGGGGGTTTGGTTTAGATTAGGGGTATGTGGGTGGTGGATTGTAATGTTGGGGGTGGTATTGTGTTTTTTTTTACAGGCAAAAGAGCTGTTTCTTTGGAGCATGCCTCGCAAAGGTAAAAGAGCTTTTCAATTTTAATTTTAGAATAGGGTAGGGCATTTTTTTTATTTTGGGGGGCTTTGTTATTTTATTAGGGGGCTTAGAGTAGGTGTAATTAGTTTAAAATTGTTGTAATATTTTTATTATGTTTGTAAATTATTTTTTATTTTTTGTAACTTAGCTTTTTTATTTTTTGTACTTTAGTTAGTTTATTTAATTGTATTTATTTGTAGGTATTTTATGTAATTAATTTATTGATAGTGTAGTGTTAGGTTTAATTGTAGATAATTGCAGGTATTTTATTTAATTAATTTATTGATAATGTAGTGTTAGGTTTAATTGTAACTTAGGTTAGGATTTATTTTACAGGTAATTTTGTAATTATTTTAACTAGGTAGCTATTAAATAGTTATTAACTATTTAATAGCTATTGTACCTGATTAAAATAAATACAAAATTGCCTGTAAAATAAATATTAATCCTAAAATAGCTACAATATAATTATTATTTATATTGTAGCTATATTAGGGTTTATTTTACAGGTAAGTATTTAGCTTTAAATAGGAATCATTTATTTAATAAGAGTTAATTTATTTTGTTAGATTTAAATTATATTTAATTTAGGGGGGTGTTAGGGTTTGGGTTAGAGTTAACTTTAGGGGTTAATACATTTATTATAGTAGCGGTGAGGTCCGGTCGGCAGATTAGGGGTTAATTATTGTAGGTAGCTGGTGGCGACGTTGTGGGGGCAGATTAGGGGTTAATAAATATAATATAGGGGTCGGCGGTGTTAGGGGAAGCAGATTAGGGGTACATAGGTATAATGTAGGTTGCAGCGGTGTATGGAGCGGCAGATTAGGGGTTAAAAAAATATGCAGGTGTCAGCGATAGCGAGGGCGGCAGATTAGGGGTTAATAAGTGTAAGGTTAGGGGTGTTTAGACTCGGGGTGCATGTTAGGGTGTTAGGTGCAGACATAGGAAGTGTTTTCCCATAGGAAACAATGGGGCTGCGTTAGGAGCTGAACGCTGCTTTTTTGCAGGTGTTAGGTTTTTTTTCAGCTCATACAGCCCCATTGTTTCCTATGGGGGAATCGTGCACAAGCACGTTTTTGAAGCTATATATATGAAGTATTTGATAACCTGTTTAATTTTTATCTATGCAAGACTCCAATTGTTTAGTTTATATAGTAGTTAACATGGTTTTAAACAAAAAAATTCTCTTTGACTGTGTTAGTGATAGGAAGAGGTAAAGTGAGGTGTTAGTTTAGATTCTTCAATCAAGAAGTTTTTTTATTTTAAAATGGTGCCAGTGAGTACTATTTTCCTCAGGGAGAAATCGTCAGTCTATAACTTCCCAAGAGGAGTGGAGACATTTTATTTTTCTGCCCTGATGATGATCTTAGCAAAAGTTATCTAAGATCCATGCTGGTTCCCACAGAGCAGTTGAGGGTAGTGTAAAGAAACATCTTCAGTGTGGAGAACCTTGTCATGCTACAAGCAGCATTGAGGTATGTTCAGTCATTTGTTTCTGGGGAGACTTGATGCATCAGAACAGGCTGACATTATTCCCTATCTGGGGAGGGGTAATCAGTATGCACAATATGTATGGAAATGATGTACCTGGAATTCCCTTTATGTTGATTGCTAAATATATCTGAGGACTTCATTTAGGATTTACCATTTTAGCACGTAGAGCGTTATGGTTAAAGTCTTGGTCTGCTGATGTGTCATCTAAGTCAAAGCTTTTGGCTATTCCTTTCAAAGGGAAAACCCTATTCGGGCCTGACTTAAAAGAAATCATTTCTGACATTACGGGAGGTAAGGGTCATCTCCTACCTCAGGATAAAGCAGCTAAACTGAGGGGTAAACAAAATAATTTTTTTTCCTTTCGGAACTTCAAAGGAGTCCCCGCTTCTTCTTCCGCTAAACAGGAAGGGCATTTTGTGCAAGCCAAGGCTGTCTGGAGACCCAAGCAGGCTTGAAACAAAGGTAAACAACCCAAGAAGCCCACTGCTGCTCCCAAGACAGCATGAAGGGGCGGCCCCCGATCCAGGACCGGATCTAGTAGGGGGCAGACTTTCTCTTTTTACCCAGGCTTTGGTAAGAGATGTTCAGGACCCCTGGACACTGGAAATCGTGTCCCAAGGGTATCAACTGGAATTCAAAAATTCTCTCCCAAGGAGGAGGTTTCTTCTTTCACGATTGTCTGTAGACCAGATAAAAAGAGAGGCGTTCTTACGTTGTGTAAAAGACCTCTCTACTATGGGAGTAATTCATCCCGTTCCAATACTGGAACAGGGGCAGGGGTTTTACTCAAATCTTTTCGTGGCTCCCAAAAAAGAGGGAACGTTCAGACCCATTTTAGATCTCAAGAGTCTAAACAGGTGTCTCAGAGTCCCATCCTTCAAAATGGAGATTATTCGAACAATTCTGCCATTGATCCAGGAGGGTCAATATATGACTACTGTGGACTTGAAGGATGCATACCTTCATATTCCTATCCACAAGGATCATCATCAGTTCCTAAGGTTTGCCTTCCTGGACAAACATTTTCAGTTTGTGGCTCTTCCCTTCGGGTTGGCCACAGCACCCAGGATCTTCACGAAGGTTCTAGGGTCCCTTCTGGTGGCTTTCAGGCCACGGGGTATTGCAGTGGCACCTTATCTAGACGATATTCTGATCTAGGTGTTGTCTTACCATCTGATAAAGTCTCATACAGACATGGTTCTGTACTTTCTGAGGACTCACGGGTGGAAGGTGAATCGAGAAAAGAGTTAATTAATTCCACAGACCAGGGTTCCCTTCCTGGGAACTCTAATAGATTCCATATCCATGAAAATTTTCTTGACAGAGGTCAGAAAGTTAAAGATTCTGAATACATGCCGAGCTCTTCAGTCCAATCCTCGGCCTTCAGTGGCTCAGTGCATGGAGGTAATTGGATTGATGGTGGCGGCAATGGACATCATTCCGTTTGCTCGTTTTCATCTCAGACCGCTACAACTGAACATGCTCAGGCAGTGGAATGGAGATTATGCAAATTTGTCTCCTCAGATAGATCTGGATCAGGAGACAAGAGACTCTCTTCTTTGGTGGTTGTTGCCGGATCATCTGTCCCAAGGGACGTGCTTCCGCAGACCCTCATGGGTGATAGTGACAACGGACGCCAGCCTACTAGGTTGGGGTGCAGTCTGGAATTCCCTGAAGGCTCAGGGTGTGTGGACTCAGTCAGAGTCTCTTCTTCCAATCAATATTCTGGAATTGAGAGCAAGGGATCCTCAGGCCGAACTGATAGATGCCTTGGCAGTGCCTTGGTCATTCAACCTAGCTTATGTGTTTCCACCGTTTGCTCTCCTTCCCCGGGTGATTGCGCGGATCAAACAGGAGAGGCCTTCAGCAGTAATTCTAATCGTGCCTGCGTGGCCTCGCAGGACTTGGTATGCCGATCTAGTGGACATGTCCTCTCTGCCGCTATGGTAGCTTCCATTGAGGCAGGACCTTCTCATTCAGGGACCCTTCCAACACCCAAATCTAGTTTCTCTGCAACTGACTGCTTGGAGATTGAACGCTTGATTTTTATCTAAGCGGGGTTCTCTGATTCAGTCATTGATACTTTGATTCAGGCACGTAAGCCTGTTACTAGAAAGATCTACCATAAGATATGGCGTAAATATCTTTATTGGTGCGAATACAAGGGCTACTCATGGAGTAGAGTTAGGATTCCCAGGATTCTGTCTTTTCTCCAAGAAGGATTGGAGAAAGGGTTGTCAGCGAGTTCCTTAAAGGGACAAATCTCTGCTTTGTCAATTTTGCTACACAAACGTTTGGCAGATGTTCCAGACGTTCAGTCTTTTTGTCAGGCTCTAACCAGAATTAAGCCTGTGTTTAGACCAATTGCTCCACCCTGGAGTTTGAATTTAGTTCTTAATGTTCTTCAAGGGGTTCCGTTTGAACCCATGCATTCCATAGATATTAACATAGATATGTTTCATATTTGGTAATACTAATTGTAAAGGCCATTTTGAACCATTACTTCTAGCAGAGGAAGTGTTTAATTGGAGTGTAGTTCAGTATTCATTTGTTTCCTTTAATTTTTTTGTTAAGGGCTAAATACTTACCTTAATGTGCTGGAGAATGTGCTAACCAGATCTTCTTCTTGTCAGAGAAGCATTTAGTGCAGGTCCTGGGAACCGAGAGCGTTAAGCCAGCTGTTAGCGCAGCCTGGGCTCTGGCAAGAAGAGGATCGGGTTAGCGCGCTCTCCAGAGCATGTTAGGGTATTTTTAGCTACAGGTGAACTTTTCACCTGTAGCTTTGATATATTTTTATTCATTTAACGAAAACGAATGTAAATGTTTAGCAAAAATATGATTTTCGTTTTCTTTTAAACTAAATGAAAACCAAATACTGCAGGCAACTAATATTGGGGGAAAGGAATTTCCTTGAATATCCAAAATCATAATTTTATCCAAAACAACATTTTCTGGCCTGCACATGTCTGTTGTAAATCTATATTTATAGGTACCTTATATATAAAATATAAATTATTATATATCGATATGATTTTATTGAATATCTTTATGTTTTATATTTTTTCAAAATGTTTCATATTTCGTAATACTAATTGTAAAGGCCATTTTGAACCATTACTTCTAGCAGAGGAAGTGTTTAATTGGAGTGTGCAATGATACATATGGCCCATATGCAGCAAAGACGGGCGGACAGCTTCGTAAGTTGAGAAGCTGTCTGCCTGCTTTTTAATCCATGGGGCCCTTTAAAGGGACATAAAACAAGTTGGGATAGAAACAACATATAATAATGTGTACTTTAATTACTTTACCTGCAAATTTATACTGCAGTGCCTTGCCATTAACCCTTTCTTTTAAGTTTCTGAATTGTAAAGCTGTAACTCCCCCCCCCCCCCCCACACACACACTTATTTCCTTCTATGGCTGTATCTATATCTATATCTATTGTTGCTTTGGTAGAATGCAAAAGTGCACAGTGATTATCTGCTGGAGCATGCCTAGAAGTTGTGAACTCAGTTGAAATACAATACTAATACTAAACACTGATAAGGGGGGTGGAGCAGACTGCCCCAAACATCATGGCTATTTAAGTATTTTTGCTTATTTTTGAGAATTATTTCAACATTTTTGCCAGCAATTTTAAACAATTTTTTATGCAAACTATTTTTTACTTAATTAGCCCTTTAAGGATATGCACAGATCTTAACATATTTTATGGCACTTTAAGTATATGTAAGCACATGGATTGATCTAGAGTAAACAATAATTTTTAAAATGGCATTTCTGCTAGGATACACTACAATGAATTCCCCTATATTTTGTGACATTTTAACTGACCTGTTACCATATAAAATCTTTTTTTTTTCTAAAACATTTATCACTTGTTGTTTGATCTATCATTGTTAAGGCTACATAGGTCATAAATAGGTGTCTGTCCCATTACTAACTCCTTTGAAAGTAATAATTTTTGGGGATAAGATTAAATAGACCTAGATTTACAAAGGGGAATTAGCCTTATCTGTGTTTTTAAACTGTCCAACCATTCTAGGATATGAAAGGAAATTTTCACTTAACCACATATCAGTTTTGTACAGAGAAAACTTAAACAATGTGTCACATAAAAACAAAGGGGGACAATGAAACAAATATCTTTGGGAAACAAGAAGCAAACAAAATTCAACCATTAAAATAAATTAAATAATAAAAAGAAAAATATAACAATTACATCAATAATATTTTCAAAATTATTTTAATATTATAAAATCTAAAATATTCATTTAATATTTTTAAGGTATTTTAATCACAGACAGATAAAACAGATAAAATGTAGAAGTGTTGTTTACAGTATATATATATAAATATAAATATAAATATATATACCCACTCACAAGCTGCTCTCCCTTTCATGTTCTGAGAATGAAAAGCCCCTTCTATGTGTGTGGTTTGGAAAGGTTGGAGACAGGTCACTTTGTGTGAACAAAATTGTCTGCTTTTCTAGTGTAGTGTCCCCAACCCCCATTATGATTTGGGTTCCAATTGGTAAGAATAGACAAGGGTGGATCACAGGGCATCTAAATGTTGCTATCAGCTGATAAACCCTGTCTGCAGAGAGATGAACCTGGGCCTATTCTTATCTAAAGAGAAAGTGTTAATAGGTGATTATTTGGATAATCTGCTTTCCCCTGCGCTTCACTGACTGAAGTGTCTAGAAATGCAGAGAGTACCCTAGAAAGACATAATTTAATAGCAGATAAGAACTGCATAGCCCACCTAGATTGTTCTAGTCTTTACAATTATTTTTTAAGCTAATACTTCTGTATCTTCTTTGATTGCATATTAATGATTACTATGTAGGAAGGTCACAAGCACTGTTTAACTCAAGTTGCTTTATCTCACATACACCTCATACGCTTGTGAGCTATTCCCTGTTTTTTCATTCATATAAAGTAATTCAGTGTCTGACATTTTCAGTGATTCTCAATCAGGGTATCAACATATCAGAACACCCTGAGCTCCTCAGGCAAAGGCGTCACATGGAATTATATCTGATGCTTATTGCATATATATATATATTGGGGCTTGCAGAAACATAACAAATAATGCAGGTGATACAATTGGAAATAAAGAATATTAAAGATATTTGAAACAACATCTCAAACCAAAAGAAAATCATGGGAACCACATCAGCATCATTAAACACCCCCTCCCTTTTCGCTCCTGTAATTTGCTAATCTCTTAATGTATGGGAAAGTTTCTACGATATCATCCTATTTCCTTATCTTCTCCATGTTGGTGATAGTAGCATCCTCCAGCCTTTCCTTATAGGTTTTATACTGAGTAGTCCAAAAACCAAACTAGTGCCCCTTTCACCCTTGGCTGCCAAATATAGCAAAAGGAATTAATGTATTTGCAGCCAAAGGGTTAATTGCACTCTATTTTCCAGTTTACAGTTATCTTATTTTACAGAATAAAATTTAAGAAATTATGTGGTTTTTTTTTTTATTAAAGAGATAAACTCAAGAAATAATTTTTAAAGGATTCAACACTTAAATGAGAATAATTTAATTAGACATATCTTCTGTAAATTTAAAAACAAATATTTAAGCCTATTATGGAAAATATGCTTTGGCAGCTAAAGCATTATGTGAAGTTATTTTGTGGAAAATATCTCCAAGATTTATTCAGTGTGTACAGATTGTAGAAATATATCACATGAAGTTTAATTTGTGCTCATTAATAAAGAAGCATAGACACTGTGGGCTCTGTGTTTAACAACGCTGATATTTCATAATGTAGATTAATTAGCAAAGTAACTATGATGTCATTTTCCTGCACCAACAATATATCCTGGTGCTCATCCGTATGTAGAGGATAGGAAAATGCAATAAATATGAATGCGTCAAAGGAACAGACTAGCTTCCAATTCCGTTAACTTATAACTAAGGAGGCCTCGAAAAAGTCGCATACAATTTTCCTACATATTAGTGTGATTTTATAACCATCTGTGACATATTCTTTAAATAAATAGAAAACTATCTACCGTATACCATGTAAGAAATAATACTATTCAAATATGATGCATTTTATTGTATTTATTTTGCATGAGCAACAAGCTTTAATTAAAGCTGTTTGCATGAAGTGCAATTGGGCCTTATGGACTTTTTATTCATTCGTTGATAAACACAAATCTTGCTGCTTTATTGCTGGATAATGGCGTGCATCATAAGCATAAAAACATTTTTTTGTTCATTTTTCACAGCACAGGAAAATCTTTCTACAAAAACAAAAACTCAAGTGCCCTATTTTAGATGCAACAAAGAAAAAAAGTAGTTTTGTGATCCTACTTTGGAATCTTTGGAAAAAAAGAGCAAAAGTGCTAAATATCAATAACACTTCCCTTAAAGAAACATAGCCTGGCTTCTCTTCCATTGTATATCTGTATGTATCTTTGGAAGTTGCGGCACTGTCCCTCTCAGGGTCGAAGGCGATTCCTTTTTCTCTCTTTAGTTCCACAACAATGGCTCCCCAGTCTGGTGTCTGATTACCTCGGAGACAAGAAGCATGCAATTGTGTAATACAGCCAAAGCACCAAATGGTACTAACTGGAAAGGGTTAAAGGGAAAATAAATCCTATATTGTTGGATGAACATTGGCGCAAGATGGCTGTAGTTCTTTGGAGTTATTTTCATTCTTGCTCTTGATAAAGCAGTAAATCTGCAGAAATGCGTTGGGCAGGTTTAAACCTTTTAATACATTTATTATAGCTGAAGCTGTACCCTGCCATCTTGCTTTGATGTTCATCCAACAATAAAGGATTGATTTTTCACTTTCATCCTTTCAAAGTGTGATATGTTTATTATTTTCAAGGTTTTAATGATGATTAGTGATCATTTATGAACTGTGTGTGAATGAAATTGTTAGCCAGAAACAAAAGAAAACAAAAGCTGGTAAAAAAATTAATTAATTTGCTGGGCTACTAAGACAAAAAATTATTTTCAACAGGGTAAAGATCGTGAAAAAAATGTTTTTAGAAGTCTTGTGATGAGGTTTTTTTTCTGATTGGAAAAAGGAGAGGTGTCAATAATAATCTGATGAGATAGAGTGCAAAATCATTTAAAAAGCTTTGCAAAACCCTTTTTTTTCTGATGAATTGAGATGAATTTGAAAACGTATCTTATCATGCTAACCTGTACAAAATGCTTAGGAAGAAGATTTGAATTCAAATATTTCATACTAAATTAATGAAAATAACCGTGAAACAGCTACAAAAATGATCTTCAAATAAATCCCTGGAAAGTAATTAATCACTGTTTTACAAAAGATCATCTGCATACAAAATAAATGTTTTAAAATCTTTAATTTTGCTGGTAAAAGTTGCATTATTTTGCAGTCCAGGGACACAACCATTGGGATGTATATTTTGTGTTTATCCTAACTCCTCTGTTGTGGCCAATTAGGGACAAATATAAAGGAGCTCCTATACACATAATAATCATTGTGTATCATGTAGAAGGATCAGGACGCCAGCCTCCCCGGGGGAGGGAAAAAACAATGGCTCAGATTACGAGTTTTGCGTTAGAGGCTATGCGGTGCTAATGAGCAGCGCTGGTATTACGAGTTTTTACAAACCGCTGTTAAAAGACAAAAAGTGAGCATTGAGCAAAATTTTGCTCATTACCGCACTCCAATAACAGCGCTGCTTAAGTCAGCAGTGAGCTGGTATAACGTGCTTGTGCACGATTTCCCTATAGGAATCAACGGGGAGAGCCGGCTGAAAAAAAGTCTAACACCTGCAAAAAAGCAGCGTAAAACGCCTTAACGCAGCCCCATTGATTCCTATGGGGAAATAAAATTTATGTCTACACCTAACACCCTAACATGAACCCAGAGTCTAAACACCCCAAATCTTACACTTATTAACTCTAATCTGCCACCCCCGACATCGCCGACACCTAAATTATAATTATTAACCCCTAATCTGCCGCTCCGGACACCGCCGCCACCTACATTATACTTATGAACCCCTAATCTGCTGCCCCCAACATCGCCGAACCCTACATTATATTTATTAACCCCTACTCTGCCGCCCCCAATCTCGCCGCCACCTACCTACACTTATTAACCCCTAATCTGCCACCCCAACTACGCCGCCACTATAATAAACATATTAACCCCTAAACCGCCACACTCCCGCCTCGCAAACATTAGTTAAATATTATTAACTCCTAATCTGCTGTCCCTAACATCACCGCCACCTACCAACATTTATTAACCCCTAATCTGCTGCCCCAAACGTCGCCGCCACTATATTAAAGTTATTAACCCCTAAACCTAAGTCTAACCCTAAACCTAACACCCCCTAACTTAAACATAATTTAGATAAATCAAAATAAATATTCCTATCATTAACTAAATTATTCCTATTTAAAACTAAATACTTACCTGTAAAATAAACCTTAAGCTAGCTACAATATAACTAATAGTTACATTGTAGCTAGCTTAGGGTTTATTTTTATTTCACAGGTAAGTTTGTATTTATTTTAATTAGGTAGAATAGTTATTAAATAGTTATTAACTATTTAATAACTACCTAGTTAAAATAAAGACAAATTTACCTGTAAAATAAAACCTAACCTAAGTTACACTAACACCTAACACTACACTATAATTAAATAAATTAACTAAATTAAATACAATTACCTAAATTAAATTAAATTAGCTAAAGTACAAAAAATCAAACACTAAATTACAGAAAATAATAAACAAATTACAGAAATTTAAACTAATTACACCTAATCTAATAGCCCTATTAAAATAAAAAAGCCCCCCAAAAAAGAAAAAAAAAAAACCCTAGCCTAAACTAAACTACCAATAGCCCTTAAAAGGGCCTTTTGCGGGGCATTGCTCTTTTACCAATCAGCCAATAGGATTGAGCTTGCATTTTATTGTCTGTTCCAGTGTAATTAGTTTATATTTCTGTTATTTGTTTATTATTTTCTTTAATTTAGTGTTTTTTTTGTACTTTAGCTAATTTAATTTAATTTAGGTAATTGTATGTAATTTATTTAATAGTATTTAATTTAGTTAATTTTTTTAATTATAGTGTATTGTTAGGTGTAATTGTAACTTAGGTTAGGTTTTATTTTACAGGTACTTTTGTATTTATTTTAGCTAGGTAGTTATTAAATAGTTAATAACTATTTAATAACTATTCTACCTAGTTAAAATAAATACAAACTTGCCTGTAAAATAAAAATAAATCCTAAGCTAGCTACAATGTAACTATTAGCCGGGAGAAGTCTTCCTCCAAGCGGCAAGAAGTCAGGGCATTTGGGAATGAGCCCCGCACAACTGATGTTCAGGCCGCCTGAGGAAAATCCTCCCCATAGGAATGATTCTACCAGCAAAGTTCAGAAGACCCAAGAGGGTCTGCACTCCAACTTCATAGACCTAACCACCCCCAGCATGCGGTTAATTTTATCCTGTGGAAAACGGCACTGCATCACTGCAGAGTCTATTTCAATGCCCAGGAAAGTAAGGCATGTACAAGGACCTTGCATCTTGTCTTCTGCCAGAGGGACGCCCAACCTGCCCATCAGGAGTCTAGTGACCTTCATCAGGAAAACACATTTGGACGTCCCAGAATGACCTACCAACAGGAAATCATCCAGGTAGCGCGCCAGGCCATCAAAGCCGGCAACCGCCGCAATAGTCCAGTGCAGGAAACTACTGAAAGCCTCAAAATAAGCACAAGAAATGGAGCAACCCATAGGCAGGCACTTGTCTACAAAATACTCACCATTTAACCAACACCCCATGAGGTAAAAGGATGAGGGGTGGATGGGAAGGAGCCAAAAAGCGGATTCCACATCCAGCTTCGCCAAAAATTGCCCCTACACCTGCCTTCCTGACTAGCTCAAGAGCATCGTCAAAAGACTGATAGTGAACCAAACTAAGTTCAGAGGAGAAAGCATCATTAACAGACCGCCCTTTAGGAATAACCCCCAAAGGAGAGATAACCAACCCTGGAATCAGAATCTCCCCAAATGGGCAGGCCATGTGGCCCAATGCAATCTCCTTGCCCAGTTTCTCCCTTACCACACTTGGAAATTGTTGGGAATTGATATGCCGATTTCAGGTTCCTCCGGACCAAGGACCCGCAAACCTTAGAATTGATGGGAATAACGAATCCCCATCGGAGGCAAGCGCCAAGTAGCTAGGTGACCTCCCTATCTGGGTAGAGCATCAGCCATTTTCAATTGTGGCTACCCTCAGCGGGGTGGCCGCCCTTTCCACCAGTGAAAGGTTTGGGCCAAGAGCCCTGCCGCTCTTGGGAGTGACCAACTTCCTGGGACCTTGTGGACTCAGAGCCAGAGTGGCTCCCTCCGCAGTACCTGCAAGCATGTTGGAACGTACACGCTGCTCCCTTAATGCAGAGCTTGTCTTGAAAGCGCCAGTAGACCCCTGCAGGCGCTACTGATGTCCCCAAAGGACAGACAAGGGTTAAAGACCTTCTTTCTGTAAAAAGTCACATCGTAACCCCTCCACACCCCTTCCCTATAATGTTCCTGAATAGTTTCAATGGCATCTTGATATTACAGAATATCCAATGCTTGGTCAGGGAATTTTGTGAGATAGCAAGAGGCGTACACACGAAAACATTTCTGCCACTCATCAAAAGTATCTGGTCTTTTAAACTTTTTGGGACCTGTACCGTCCGCCGCCATTTCTTTCTAGCGGTAGGCTTCAGTGGAGAGGTCAAACATTTGCAAATATTTACCCTCTTGAATCCTTCTAACCATTTTTGACTTGAGATGTTCATGAAGGCTGAATGAGGGCCACAAATACGTGTCCCCATACATAGCCTCCTTGCATCTCGGTGTTGCCTCAGGGCTCGCAACCCCCGCCGGTGTGGGAGGTGTCGGAAATGGAACATGGGGTTCCATGTGGGACGAACCAGGGGGGAGGGGCAGACCCATGGCCTTCCTTTCTTCCATTAACCATTTCATCATTCTATACATTCCTTTCTGACCCTTGGCCTCCAACCCTAGTGACCTATCACTTTCTGACCCAGAATCATCCAAAGATGAGTTAAACCCCTTGAGCCCCGAAATCAAAGGTGTCTTACCAGTTCCCAATGGACGCTGCACGTGGTTGGGACCGGAGGAAGTCGAGGGCTGCACCTGACGGCTCTGCTCCTCCTTGCCATGACAACCCGGACTGTAGTGTTCGGCAGTACCAGCTCCCTCAGATTCCATGGTGTCCTGGAATGAGAAATGGGAGAGAGGAGTATCACAGGGGAGAAGACAAGAGCTGATTAAAAACAGAATCTACACCCCCTGGACTATCGAGCCTGCACTCTGCGCCACACACCGGCTCCATACATTAATACACACCACCGTCTTGCGCATCAAGCACCGCATTAGCAAACTGTACTTGTCTGACAGAGTCCTGTTCTGCGACTACTGCCATCCCTTGACATAAATTAGGAAGAGCGCCTAAGCCCTTCTTGGCCGAGGTCCTAGTTGTAACCCCAAGTGTAGCCCTGATGGGAGATACCCCCGAGGAAGGCCCACGCATGCCATGTGATGCGCTTCTTGTGCAATGCGGCATGCACATGGCACAACTCCTGCTAGGCCTCGAATTACCACTGGCTCGTTTCTTACTAACTGCCTGACCTGATGAAGGATGACTGTCTAAACTACCCAATTGACAAGCTGGTGTACCCACAGTCAGGCCTGCGGCCTGCTCATAAACATAATTTATATCAGCCGCTGCAAGGCCCCTGCCCTGTGAATTGCCCCCAGGTGTCTCTGAACACTGTCCCCCAGGCATGGTAACTCTGATGTCTCCATGCGAGCACTGATCCCCTGTGCCACGCTGCTCCCCCCTGCGGACCTCGCCCCCCCTGCCCCGGGGCATTCCTCTCTTACATGAGGACCCCAGAGGCAAATACGATGCTGTCCACTTGAATACCGGCTTGCAACTGGTAGGACCGGAAGTGACGTCACCAGAAGGGACATCACCGAAAGCGCCCAGACCAGAAATGACATCATCGGAAATGGATGCCACCAACCGCATGGCCAAAGATTCACGTCACGAGGAGCCCAAATTGCCGCCAGCCAAAACCAACGCAAGCAACTGCAATACCTCTACCACAGTTGAAACGGACCACTGGATAGCATAACCGATGGCGGAGGTAAGTATGAAGTGCTCAATCTTGCTCCAGCCAACGATGCACCGTTGAGATGCACAATTCAGGGGGCAAAATTTGAGAAGGGGGGACACTGACCCCGGACCCAACTGCCGGCTGCCCAGAAGAGGGAAAGGGAGGTGGGCCTGATGGGGGGCCAACTATAGTTGCCCCACCACCCATGAAACCAGGGGGAGGGGGACCCAGAACCCGAACCTCAGGGTAAAGAGAAGAAACTAGGGTACAACTCATCGGAGATGGTGGGACCACGTCCTCCTCTGAGTCTAAGTCACTAATCATTAACTCCTCTAACTCTTCACTCTTCACAGGTGCTTTGTAAGATCTTGAAGAATGATCCATGCTGCAGCAGACTGCTTTACCGGACAAATGAAGATCCTGCAAGCTGTGAAGATGAGCTAGAAAGAGGGTCTGGGGCCTCTAATCTGACTTCTTATAGGTAAGCCAAATCCCCACCCACACTAATGCAACATTGTTGCCACTTCACAGCAGCACACTCCAAAGGGCCTTAATTCTTATGTTTGTTACGGGCTATTCTGCCCTCCACTGTCTCTCACACACGCAAACACATACAAACACACACATATATATATTCCCTCAGGTGTTGACTCTCTGTTTTAATTACATTCTAACTATATGGGAAGTGTTGGCCAAGGAATCCTATTAATTAACCTATTCTGCTTTTTCTCCCTTTTTTCATCTCTTCCTTTTTTTATATATTATGATATTTTGATTCCTCCTGTGCACCCTCAGACACATACCACTAGTTGTCTCAGGTTTTCCCTATTACCTTACTAAATCAGGTTGTTCTTTGAGCTGGTTTGATTGAATCTTTAAAGATATTATAATCCTCAAGTGTAATATTTCTTTCTACTAAACTCTTTCTAAAGTCATTCCGAGCTCCCTGAAATATACAGAGAAATTCAACATTTGGGGGTGACCTAACCGCAGCAAAGCATTGAATATGGCAATTATAAATGATGAGGAATTGGAAAGCGATATATCAGAAACTTTCTCATTAGATATAGAAACTACTACCACTACAGTCATCAGGATGATGTTAATACAAACATTTATAAGTAATTTAAGACATATAAGAATCGTGCATCTAAACAACTAAAGTTAGAATGGGAAATATCAAGTTTGAATAAATACTTTGAATCAAAAATAATCCCAAGAGGACTTAGGTTTAAAAAGAGACCAGGGCATAACCTGAGAGACCCATTACTGATAGACTTTACTAAATTATGGGATGACCATTTGTCAGACTGTTCATTTAACTTGATTAAATTAATAGTTAGGGAGAATGAATTAAGATTAGAAAAAGCTAAAAAAGAAATGGAGGAAAGTAAGTTAATAATAGACAAATGGCAATGAGAGATTAATGAATGGGGTAAAATTAGAATAAAGGAAATTTCAGGAAGAGACTAAATTTCGTAAAAAGATAAAATTCCAGAGAGATTATCAAGATTATCAAACAAATAAAGTTTATGATTTTGCACAGAAATGGAACACAGATACATCATCAGATACAGACAAATAAACTACAAGTGAAGGGAGTAGACATAAAAATAGGAACAAAAATTATAGACGTAATCAGAGGTCTTTTTCAGGCAAGACAAAGAACAAGGACAAGGACGGAGAAAGAAACGTAGAGCAGGGAGAAAACACAGAGGGGGGAGATACAGTGAAAAAAACATACAATCTGAGAAGCCAGCAATAGAAGACCAACAACACTGCTTCAATAAATTCAAAAATGATCTAATCGTAGTGAATCTAAGTCTAAGAAAAAGAAAGGAGCATAAAGAAGTCTTGAGAAATGGCTTATCTTATTCTCCAACTAATAAAATAGATACATTTACAATTATTAAAGAAATTATATACAGGAAAACCACAACAACAAACATTAGACATGAGAGATAGACAACTCATAGATAACTTAAAGGGACAATTTACTCAAAAATTGTCTCCCCTTTAATTCGTTCCCAATGATCCACTTTACCTGCTGGAGTGTATTAAATTGTTTACAAGTAGCTCCTTTACCCTTATATTGCTATTTGAAATAGTTGATTTAGCATGTGGTATCCCCACCTATTCTGAAAGTTTGTGGCCGGCCCGCAGGTCCAAGCTATATATAAGCTTTGTAAACACAGCCAGCAGAATAAATTACACTCCCAGTGGGATATAGCAGAAATAAGGTAATACAAGGTTGATTTTCCATTGTTCTCTCTAAGTACTGGTGATTGTTTTATGGACATATATAAGATAAAGAAGCAGGTATATGTACACAATGTTATACAGTAATGAGATCTGATTATACCTACAAGCTCAACGCATTAGGTTGTGCTTCAAAACACAAAATCAGAGCTTTAAAGGGACAGTTCACCCAAAAAATTTCTCCCCTTTAAATGATTCCCAATGATCCTTTTAACCTGCTAGAGTATATTAAATTGGTTACAAGTAGCTCCTTTACTCCTATTTCAGCATTTGAAATAGCTGATTTAGCCTGTGGTATCGCCACCTACACTGAACAAATTAATACTGGAGTATAGGCTATTGAATAGCCTAAGTATACACAGCCAGCAGAAAAGATTACAGTCTCAGTGGGATGCAGGATAGTTAAGTAATAAAATGATCATTTTCCATTGTTCTCTCTATGTATTGAGCTTTGGTGTTCCAGCCAAATAAAAGATAAGGAATCAAGTCTGTTTACACAAATTTAGAACATAATGAGATCTGATATAGGCTGTAGTTTCAAAGCACAATTCAGCTAATTCATATACACAAAAAATGGAATTTCTCAAATATTTTATACTCTGCAGTTGGTATAACAAGTCATTTAAAATACATTAATTGAAAAACAATTTACAGCGTACTGTCCCTTTAATATACACAAAAAAACCTTAAAAAGCTAATTTTCATACATATTTTACTCTGCAGTTGGTAAAAAAAGCAATTGTAAACACATTAAGGGAAAAACTATTTTTCAGTATACTACCCCTTTAATATCTTTACAGAATGAAACAGAGAATATGCAGCAACAAATATATACA
Organism: Bombina bombina; assembly: GCF_027579735.1. Lineage (NCBI taxonomy): Eukaryota > Metazoa > Chordata > Amphibia > Anura > Bombinatoridae > Bombina > Bombina bombina. Next base: position 479,795,149 of record NC_069500.1, read on the forward strand.
TCAGAGGATATAGACATTGTACAACAAGAAGTAATTGGAGAACACATAGGCTACACAACACTAAAAAGAAATCAAAATACATGCCGCCCTTGTCTATGTCAGGATCAGTAAGTAGCTTTGTCAAATTGGTTGAAAAGGATACAGCCAAACTGGACATTAACACAGGCTATCAAGATAATTTAACTAGAAAACAGAGATGGGCTCTTAATGACCTAATAAAAGACAACAACATTACTATCAAGCCATCAGACAAGGGTGGAAATGTAGTGATAATGAACACTACTGATTACAAAAAAGAATGTATTAGACAAGTCTCAGATAGCACACACTACTCTTTGCTTAAAGGGACAGTATACACTCATTTTCATATAACTGCATGTAATAGACACTACTATAAAGAATAAGATGCACAGATACTGATATAAAAATCCAGTATAAAACTGTTTAAAAACTTACTTAGAAGCTCTCAGTTTAGCTCTATTGAAAAGGTAGCTGGAAAGCCCACTGCAAGTGGAGAGAAAGAGAGAGAAAGAGAGGTCTTTGCATATGAAAAGACCCTTTACACAAACAGGAGCAAGCTGGAGAAGGTAGCTGATGGTATTCTCATAAAACTTTGGGGCTTGGTTAGGAATCTGAAAATCAGAGCAATGTTCTTTAAAAATAAGCAAAACTATACATAAAAAAAACAAAAAAAAACTTTATGTGCTATATAAATAGATCATATACAAAACATTTATGCAAAGAAAAAATGAGTGTATGATGTCCCTTTAACAGTGATCCCACCATAGAGTATCAAATTGAGCTAGATTACATTCTCACTCAGGCTATGAGGAATGGAATAATTAATAAAGCAGAACATGAGTTTATGTGTACAAAAAAAAAACAAGATAGCAACATTCTATACCATACCTAAATTACATAAAAACAAAAATCCACCCACTGGAAGGCCCATTATTTCAGGTCAAGGGAGCCTGAATGAGAATGTATCTCAGTATATAGATTATTGTCTGCAGCCTTTCTTGGAAACATTGCCCTCATTTAATAAGGATACAAGTGATGCTCTTAAAAAGTTGGACAGTTCAACTATAGAGGAAAATACCATCTTAGTAGCTATAGATGTGGAATCTCTATATTCCTCAATTCCCCATAATTTGGGGATAGAAGCCTGTAAATATTATCTAGAACAGTGAGGACCAAAATATAAAGAACAGGGGGGGCGGAGCTAACCGCTGAGCTAGATGGTAGCATAGGGAAAGAGCTCTGTCAGCATTACCTGCTTATACTTGTTTAAAAGTGAAATTTAGCCTTTATTTTTTTTTTGGCAGATTCTGCAGAGAATTACCTAGAATAGATCTCTACATCAGGATCTCAACCAGGTCTGAACTTATCACCCTGTGGCGACACCTGTTTGGGCTCAAACTTTCAGTGCCGACTACCCTATCCTGCTGCTGACTAGATTGGGGACACGGACATCCGGAGGGTCGGGGCTCCGCTCCAGAGCCGTTTCTATTACCCCTGGCACTGAAGGAAGAGGTCCTGCTTACCTGGTGTGCTCCGGTCTCCATGTGACCCCTTGAGACTTCCACCTCCCATCCACTTGCGGTATACCGCCGCTCCCAGAGACCTACCTCATCGCTGCAGGGGCCTACCATCCACGGTGAGTGTCTCACCCTTCTGTCCGGGGCTGCGTCAGTTAACCGGAGGGCGCCCCCGGCACTCAGTGACACACCTACATATCACCGGTGGAGGACTGCTTCAAGGCGCAAACGGCCGCCATCTTGGCCGCGGCCTACCATCAGGGCCGGTGCTGCGGTGGAGAGTTATCCCTTTGGGCGGATCTGACCAAGTCCCAGAAGGAAATAAACTATTTGTTAGGTGCTGGCCCCGCAGCTGGTAAACTCCGGAGGGGCATATAATTAAGTTCAACAACTGGCAGGTCACATCCTGCACGGAGCCCACGTGGGGCAGCTGCCTCAAGCACCTCAGGCTTAAACAGTGAATCACAAGCACTCAATTTAGGGCTCAGTGCACAACTGATTTAACACCTTTAGAACTACCCAACCCCTGATATCTTGCCAGGGCAGCCTCTTATTACCCTCTTTCCTGTGGGCCAGTACACATGAATCACCACAAATAATAGCTAGCATGAAGTTATCCTGCATATTGCTCTTAATAAAGCTGTAACTGAGACTCAACAGGTCTCTCCCCTCCCTTTCCCGCCGGCCCTGATTGCCTGCGGGTCATACCCCTATACCTTCTCCCACATCGTCCTAAGGGGGCAACCCCCCAGGGGAGAGACTAGACTAGAATACACACCTTAGTGAAAACCACCTCAGCTCCCAGGACTTACGGCACAGCTCTTAACTAGCTCAGCCTCAATTTATATGTGATGCCAGGAACTGTGTAAACAATGTGCTAGCTTTATGCACTGATGCCATAGCCCCAGTCGGCCCTGAAGCAGATATCTTTATAGTGCAAAACAGTCTTTTCCTTTTCCCACTATTTGCCTTCTATATCTCATGCCACTACAATTGCAAAAGCACAAGATGCCACAATCCTTTAAAAGAAAACAAAATTCCCACAAAACTCTGAAGAGAACAGTGGCAGACCACTTTAGCCAACACACATCCAGACAACAATCTGGCTCGGAAGAGGATGCCTCAGACACAAGCAGCCTTAACGATGCTCGCATCAGAACAACACTATCCCAGGCCACAGGCCGTCTACAACACCAAGATGCTGACACTGATAACAACTTAATGGACTCTATCAGGTCGCTCCTGGCCTCGCATCATGACTCCCTCTCCAAGAAGTTTGATAAGGGACATGCTGATCTGAAAAGGGACATAGCCCTTATAGGAGAAAGAACAGATGCGTTGGAACGCAAGCAGGAAGATCTCAGGGTAGACCACGGCAATCTCTTAGATTACTCGCAGAGTCTGGCAGAGCAGATCACTGACCTCGAGCTCAAACTTGCAGACCTTGAGGATAGGACTCGCCACAACAATATTAGGGTGAAAGGTATCCCTGAATCTGTGCCCCCACAGGAGCTTGAAAAATTCCTCCAAGACTTTTTTGTTGCAGTCCTTGGTCCGGAGATTGAGAAAGAGATGCTCCTCGATAGAGCCCATAGAGCCCTGAGGCCGAGGACGGCCGAGGGCGATAAACCAAGAGATGTTGTCGCCCGTCTACATTATTACACTTTTCGAGAGAAACTTCTGAGAACCCTGGCGGGGGACAAGTCACTCCCGGAGCAGTATGCTGACATTCAGGTATTCCAAGATCTCTCTCCCCACACTCTCCAGATCAGAAGACATTACCAACCCTACACTAAAATCTTGAGAGACAAGGGCATTAAATACAGGTGGGGCTTCCCTGTTAAGCTCTACATCAATAAAGATGGACAACAATATGCGGCATCCTCACCTCAACAGGCAAGGGAATTACTCCAAAGATGGAGCCTACTGCCACAAGACCCACTGATACCACCCCAAGCAATCGTACCTGGTAGAGGCCTGAGAGCATCAGCCCCTGAGTGGGGCTCCCTTCCACAGAGACCCAGCAGTGACCAGAGGAATACCTCAATATCTAAGACTAGAGACGCTCCCTCGTGAGATACTCCATCCTGGTCATTGCTCTGATGTGCACATAGTTATCTCCCCAATTGGGGACTTATAATTGAGAGACTCTTTACTACTACAGAGACTGACTCATGTGTACCGAGGGTACACGATGATTGGTGAGACTGCTAAGACATAATGGATGTTTTCTCTTTTTACATTAATGTTCTCTGGCTATCTCTCCTCCTCGTCTCCCCTCCACTCCCTTCCTGTTTCTCTTTTCTTTTTCTTTTTTACACTACTCTTCTTCTCTTCCTTCTTTTTCCCTCCCTTTCTTACTCTACCTCCTTGTGCCTGTAATTATTCGTAAATTGTACTTATCTAACTCATTAAGGTCAGTCAAGTGATGTTGTAGCCTGTGGCTTACTATGTTCTAGCACTTTACTTAGATGACCACTGCTTAGTGAGGCACATGCCCTAACTACACTAAAGGGATATCCCACGGTAGTAGAGTACATTAACAACAGCTCTACACTCCCACTCTAGACTGCCTACTCCCTCTAGATTAATGAGTGCTACGAAAGAGAGTGAATCCCCACCCCTTTTTACCCCAATGCTTAGGTGTGCACTATCCAGAGTTGCGCTTGCCTTAATCTTCAGTTAAGAGAAATAACTAAGAAGTAACGTGTACAGTAAATAACTTTACACCCCCGCCTTGGGTAGCATACCACCTAGAATTAAAAAAGACTACACATGTTTGAATACCCTTGCCCCTCTAAACTACAACTACTGAAGTAGCCGTCTTTCTCCTTACTGGGATAGGCAGGAGTTGGGTCACTTGAACACCTATTTGGCATTCATCTCCCATTAAATAGCAGCCTGAGTTCCCAGACCTATATAATCCCTAAATTGGTTCTTTTGGGCTGATGGTCATCATTATGTGATGTTATTTGTATCCATGTTGTTACTGTTTACTCTGTTGATGTTTTTACTGATATTTATGTATGTACCTCAAGTTATATAAGATGTACAAAAACCAATATCTGCCCAGAGTCTTCAACCTGGCGACCACCAGGTCCCCACGTTGTTGCTGTTCTAACTGATATTTATGTATATACCTCACAAAGGTTAGATGGCTATCGTCAGGAGTTGCACACTTTTTAATCCCCACTTGTGACCAATATCCCTAATGTTAAGTACACCATTTATAGCTATTCATAAGCACCTTCAATATATGCCCCATCGACTGTGTTGATCTCATACCATTTATACTAACAGTCCCCCCCACTTGTACCTGATCAACCAGGAATTATATTAGTTCTCAACCTGGCGGCCGTCAGACTTACATGAGAAATTAGTTCTAAGGTACAAGATCGACACCCCTCCCAAGCTTAGCCCCTGCGAACTGACGATGGCCATCATATATTGTCTGTTTATAAGGATGTTGATGTTGTTTATTGCTTTGGGTTGTTCATCCTAATACCTCTGTTCATAATAGCAGAAATTTGGGGCCTGGAACACCTTCCCCCACAAGAGCACCTTGTATGCACATAACCTCCCTTGAGGAGACATTACAGACAGAGAACCATAAATACAGACTAACACACGAGTCTTCCATTCTCTCCCCCAATCTTCATTCTTGCAGAACTGAGATTAGACTTCCCGTACCCCAATTTTTCTCTTAGCCTTATACCAGAGATAACAATATGCACCCATTACAGTAATATAATATAAGACCCTCGCTTACAGCGAGAAAAAAAAAAAATTACAATAGTGACTGGGGGCGTGAGAGAGGGGGGGAAGAGTTTTCTCTTTCTCTCTCTTTCCCTCTCTCTCTCTCTCTCCCTATTCTTGCACGTTTTAAATTGACTGACTGGGGCTCGGCTATCTTTGCTGGCCTCTCCCCCCCCACACATCTATAGTTGTGCTCTCCAACTGTTAGTTGCGAGATCACTCATTGTGATAGTGTTTATATACACATCGACATACGCTAGTAGCGTTTGAACCTCAAGACATCCTGTTCGTGGCCTGAAGTGCTCCAACACCCGCCTCCCTCCTTTTCCCACCCATATCCCCTCGTCCCCACTTACCTGCGCCACCCGCCTTAAAACCTTTCCCCTTACCCGCAACTGAGGTCCTCATTTGTTACCCAGGAGGCGCCCGCTCATAACATGGCTCCCGTTTTGGCTGCCACCCTGAACGTCCAGGGACTTAACTCACCTACTAAAAGGAGTCTCCTGTATAACTACCTATTCGCCCACAAAATACACTTAATGTTTTTGCAGGAGACCCACTGGGAAAGGGGCTCTAAGCAGCCCAGGAGTTCCCCTTTATATCCGATCTGTGAAACTGCCTCCTATACGAAAAAAAAAGAGGAGTTGCCATAATGATCCACCGTGATGTCAGTTGTAAGATAGACCATATTGAACGAGACCCTGAGGGTAGGTTCCTTATTCTAGTTTGTGCCCTGAATGGAGCCCTCTACACGTTGGCATCCATCTATGCCCCGAATACGGGACAGATCCCCTTTCTCCGAAAATTCTTGAACAAGCTAGATCCAATCAAGAGAGGACATCTCTTGGTGGGGGGCGATCTGAATCTGGTCTGGAACCCAGTGCTAGACAAGAAAAAAAACACAAACCACCCAACTGACCGTAACCTAATTTCACTGTCAATGGCCTTTCGTAGGCTAATGTATCAATTTGGACTGTTTGATGTCTGGAGATGCTTAGCTCCGACCGAACTAGACTACACACACCACTCGGTGCCCCATAATTCATACTCTCGGTTGGATTATCTGCTCTGCGACTCATGGACACTTGACAAATTTGCTGTGTCAAAGATCAGGCCCTGTCCGTGGTCAGACCACGATATGGTTAGTGCCCAACTCTTAGCCTTACAGTCCCCTGACTGTAGGCCGTCCTGGAAACTTCCAGACCAGTGTCTCGCGGAAACAGAGATTCCACTCCTAAATGAAATCATCCTAGATTTCTTAGCACACAATGAAACTGGGGATACGAGTCTTGAAATAGTCTGGGCCACCCTTAAAGCGTACCTGAGAGGTCATTTCATAAAGAAAAAGGCCCAATGGAAGGTGGCTCATAAGATTCCCTTATCAAAACTGTATGCCGAACTAAGACTCCTAGAGATGGCCAACAAAAAAGCCCCGGACCCCGCTCTTGCCACCCAGGTGGGTGCAATAAGGTCTGAGATCAACAAACGAGAGCTTTTAAAAGTGCAAGCCAACCTATTCAAATTAAAACAAATATACTATAGCAAAGGGAACAAAGCCGATAGGCTTTTGGCTCGCAAACTTCGTAATAGGGCGGTTGCCAGTAGGATCCCGGCCATCAATTCTATCCATGGCATGGTCTGCTCTCCTAGGGAGATCGGTCAAGCCTTCTCAGACTATTATGCTGCCCTTTATGATCTAGACAGCGGTTCTAATGACCCACCGGTGAGCGGTGGGGAGTTGGGGCAATTCTTAACCAAGTTGCGTCTACCACAGCTGAGTGAGGAGTCTGCTGCAGACCTTGATAGACCATTCACCTTAGAGGAAGTGAAGGCAGCTGTCCTGTCCCTTAAACCTCACAAGGCCCCTGGTCCGGATGGCTTCTCCACCCTCTTCTACAGAACCTTTGTGTCTCTTCTTTCTCCTCTTCTACTCCGACTGTTTAACGATGTGGCTAAAGGAGGCAAGATGTTAAGGGAATTCTTGGAGGCTACTATTATGACCATCCCTAAAGAAGGGAAGGACCCCAAGGAATGCGGGAGCTATAGACCTATTTCCCTTATCAATGTGGACATCAAGATATATTCTAAAGTTCTTGCGACAAGACTAGGGAAACACCTCCCTTCTATAATCCATCTAGACCAAGTCGGATTTGTTCAAGGCAGACAGGGCTCTGACAATACCCGTAGACTGCTGAACATCTTTGCTGAATCACACGATATGGGCTTGCCCCTTCTCACCCTGTCATTAGATGCCGAAAAGGCCTTCGACAGGGTGAGATGGGAATATATGTTTGAGACTCTGAGAACATTTGGGATCCCGCTCTCATTCTGTAGGGCAGTTGAGGCCCTATATACCCTTCCCACAGCGGTGGTCAAGGGGTTAGGTTTTTGCTCCCCTAAGATACACATACGAAATGGAACGAGGCAGGGATGCCCCCTGTCGCCGCTCCTCTTTGCAATGGTTATGGAGCCATTAGCGGAAGCCATTAGGCAGGACACCCAAATTCAGGGTCTGTTACTGCATGATTCAGTACAAAAGGTGGCATTATTCGCTGATGATCTTACACTTTTCATTGCCGAGCCGACCTTATCGCTCCCACCGCTGATGGCTCTTATTGAAAGATTCGGTGTACTCTCTAACTACAAAATAAATGTAGCCAAGACGGAGGCGTTCCCGATTCATCTGGACCATCAAGAACAGAGAACTTTGCGACAGCAATACTCCTTCAAATGGTCTACCAGAGGTATCCGGCACCTTGGGGTCTTCTTGTCTCATGACAAGGAGACGGTCCTCCATGAGAACTACCACACCTTGTTGAAGGCAGTTGACAAACACCTGAGAGCAAAGAAATATGACGAACTCTCCTGGATGGGTAGAATTGCAGCCCTGAAAATGATGCTGCTACCCAAGCTAACGTACATTATGCAATGTATTCCCCTCCCAGTCCCAGATAAACTTCTGAAAAATTTTCAGACCCTTTTTAATAGATATGTCTGGAACAACAAGAAACCCAGAGTCGCGGCCTCAATCTTACAGTCTCCCCTAGATCAGGGAGGGCTGGGATTGCCAAGCGTGAAGATGTACTATGAGGCGGCAATGATCTCTCATGTCTCAGCTTGGGGACGAGACCTCCCTCCCACGAGATGGAGGGACCTGGAACAGGCATCATTGCCTGCCTATATAGATCTATCTGATTTGCTGTGGTTCCCCCCGCATCTTGCTACCGTACACACCATCTCTAACTCAATTGTTAGAGGATGCCAAATGCTATGGTATAAATTACGACACCACACTCAGATCGCCCCCCATCCTTCTCCTATCCAACCTGTACTCCCCATACTTCAGACCCTCCCCAATATGAGACTGAACTGGTGGCGGCAGATCGGAATTTTGACAGTAGGTGACTTTTATGTAGAAGATCGGCTTCTAACGCAAGACGAGATGGTGGCAAACTTTGAGGTCCCGTGGCAATTGGAATTTGAACTTCTAAGATTAAGATCTCTACTAAAAGCCTGGGGGTTCCTGAGAGATGCCCCACGGCCTCTTACGGCTTGGGAAGCTCGATGGAAAATGGGCCTCCAGACCTATAAACCCCTCACGGCACACTATCGATGCCTACTGGTTCCCCCCACAATTCCTAAGACGAGACATATGCTCTCCTGGGAGGCAGAGCTACAAACGGTATACTCCCCTAAGAAATGGACATTGGCCATCGCCAAGACCAAGGCTGCCTTACATTGCACCACGATGTACGAGCTCTACTTTAAAATGCTCACTAGGTGGCATCTGGTCCCAACCAGACTACAGACCCTCTATCCTAATCACCCCCCCTCCTGTTGGAGAAACTGTGGTGGCATTGGCACCCCACTACACACCTGGTGGACTTGTCCCAACCTAAAGGCACTCTGGGGTAAGACCAGTAAGATCTGTTGCTTGATGGGTCTTCCAGAGATAAAGGACCCCGGAATGGCTCTTCTACACTTGGGTTTAGAGAAAGTGCCTCCGCACCAGAGAACCCTTCTTATATACATACTCACCTCAGTTAAAATGACAATTGCCAGGAACTGGAAAAAAGTGCACCCTCCAAAATGGCAGAGTGTATTGGAATACCTGAATTATGTCAAGTCCATGGAAGACTTTGTCTACAGAGTCCGGCGCAAGTCGGAAACTTTCTGTCTTGTCTGGGAACCCTGGGAAGCTTACCTACAGAGCCTCAGAGCTAAATCTTAGGATTCCCTGCCCCTTAGTGTCACTGGCCCCTGATACGGGTCCAGGATGGTCTGTCCACCCTCCCCCCCCCCCTCCACCCCCCCCCTCCACTCAATGAGCCCCTCCCCCCCTCCCCCCCCCCCCTCATCTAATATCCTCTCCCCCCTCAAAGGGGGTACTTTAGCCCACGATAGCGCAAGGATGACTGAATCTTGATTTCACTCCTTTGGAGCGGTGGCCCTTGTTGGCCCCTCGCATCCGCTCAACTGCTTATACAGGCAATACCCACATAACAACCGACTACTAGCGTAATTCCGCTTTTAAAAAGCAGATCAAAAGGCGGAAAAAACGCCAAAACCTTAACCTACCAACTGACAACGACTCTCCTAACCTGTAAACGCTCCTACTCACTCCTCATTTCACCTCCCACTCAGGTATAGTTTGACCTTTAGATCTGTTAGGAATGGAGGTGAAAACCTGGTTATATTATGCAATATCTATGTCATTTCAATGTAATGCGAGATACCATTCTTGTGATTTCTGTGTTTACTTCATATTTGTAACGTTTGAAAGAATTGTGATAACCTATGCATATCATAAAAAAATATTTAATAAAAAAAAAAAAAATAACGAGAGAAAAAAAAATATAAAGAACATACAAACTTTGTTTTGGAAATTTTGGACTTTGTCCTCAATAGCAACTATTTTACTTTTGATGGTAAATACTATCGCCAAACTCTAGGCACAGCCATGGGTGCTAGCTGTGCTCCCACTTATGCATTCCTATACTTAGGCAAGTGGGAGACAGACCATGTCCTAGATATTGCATCACAGTATGAAGATAAGATGAAACTTTGGGTACGCTACATCGATGATGTGTTGGTCTTATGGAATGGAACAGAAGGAGAGTTAAAGGACTTTATTGAGAGACTGAATCTAAATAATCTAAACCTCAAATTTACATATACCTACAGCACTACCAATATAACATTTCTGGACTTGGCAATTACAGCTAAAAATGGTTTATTAGAAACTGAAATATATAGGAAAGAGACTTCAGCTAATACGACTCTAAAAGCTGATAGTCATCATATAGGTTCAGTGATAAAAGGCATTCCATATGGCCAATACTTGCAATGTAAGCGGAATTGCTCCACTGCAGAGTCGTTCAAATTCCATGCAGATGATTTGAGAGAAAGACTAACAGAGAGAGGGTACTCCAATAAACACCTGAAACAAAGTTATCAGAAAACACGTAAAAAAAAACATGAGATTAGACTCTATATGATTTTAAAAATCAAAATGAGGGCAGTGCTGACAAAGAGGGACTCAGACTTATAACTGTTTACAACAATAAGTGGCAAGATATTAGGGCAATCTTTACCAAACAATGGGATGTATTACATACGGATCCCATTATTAGAGATATAGTAGGAGAGAGACCTATAATGACTCCAAGGAGAGCCCCTAGTTTAAAGGGACAGTCTACCATAGAATTGTTATTGTCTTAAAAGATAGATAATCCCTTTATTACCCATTCCCCAGTTTTGCATAACCAACACAGTCATATTAATATACTTTTTACCTCTGTGATTACCTAGTATCTAGGAACCTTCTTCCAGCCCCCTGATCACATGACTGTGACTTTTTATTATCTATTGTCTTAAATTTAGCATTGTTTTGTGCTAAATCTTTTACCTCTGTGATTACCTAGTATCTAGGAACCTTCTTCCAGCCCCCTGATCACATGACTGTGACTGTTTATTATCTATTGTCTTAAATTTAGCATTGTTTTGTGCTAAATCTTAAATAACCCCCTGTGTCTGATCACAGTGTTATCTATATGGCCCACGTGTACTTTCTGTCTCTTTGTGTTGAAAAGAGATTTAAAAATCATGTGATAAGAGGCAGCCCTCAAAGGCTTAGAAATTAGCATATGAGCCTACCTATGTTTAGTTTAAACTAAGAATACCATGAGAAAAAAGCAAATTTGATGATAAAAGTAAAATGGAAAGTTGATTACAATAAAAAGTCCTATCTGAATAATGAAAGTTTAATTTATACTAGACTGTCCCTTTAAGGGACAAACTTGTCCATAGCCACTTTAAACAAACTAGACAAAAAGGTACAGGGCTTGATAAGTAGAAGCAGAAAGATGGAAATTTTGTATGTGGTAAATGTAGTGTATGCAAAAATATGCTAAAAGGTGACACAGTGTTGGATCATCTTAACAATAAATACAAAATAAGAGGTCACATTACATGTCTCAGTGAGGGGGTAGTATACATGATTTCATGTTCATGTCCTACTTTCTATATAGAAAAAACCTATAGGGAACTTAGAGTTAAGGAACATAATAGAGAGATTAAAAACAAAAATCTCAAAGATAGCAGTGTGGCTAGACACTTTTTTTACCCATCATGATTGCTCCACCTCCTCACTATAGGTGAGAGGCTTAGAGTTAATAGATCTTCAGAGTAGAGGAGGGGATTTAGATAAATAGCTATTACAAGCTGAATGTAAGTGGATCTATAATTTGAATACTCTGAGCCCTAAAGGCCTAAATGAAGAGATCAATTATGCCCCCTTTTTGTAGATTGTAATACAGAGTTAATGTCTGTCCTTTAGACAGCTATTCTGTTCTATATGACTATTCTACACTTGTCATAATAAGTAAACCTTATTAGTCTACTCCCTAAATGTGATATATAGTTGATGGTTAGACGTGGTACTGTATAAGTGCCATAACAAAATACATACTGTATATGTTCCAAAATATGTTGTTAATGATATATGCATCTTACCCGAGTAGTTGGTACTATTTAAGTTTAATACTTTCACATGTAAATATATCACTCCTGGCTTAGCCGATATTTAAAGGGACAGTCAACACCAGAATTTTTGTTGTTTTAAAAGATAGATAATCCCTTTATTACCCATTCCCCAGTTTTGCATAACCAACACAGTTATAATAATACACTTTTTACCTCTGTGATTAACTTGTATCTAAGCATCTTCTGACAGCCCCCTGATCACATGACATTTTATTTATTATCTATTGACTTTCATATTAGCCAATTAGTGCAGTGTCTGCCACAATCCACGGGCGTGCTCACAATGTTATCTATAGGGTTTACCTGAACTAGCTCTCCCCTGCTGTGAAAAGCAAATACAAAAACGTGATTAGAGGCGGCCTTCAAGGGCTTAGAATTTATCATATGAGCCTTCCTAGGTCTAACTTTCAACTAATAATACTGAAAGAACAAAGCAAAATTGGTGATAAAAGTAAATTGGAAAGTTGTTTCAAATTTCATGCCCTATTTGAAACATGAAAGTTTGTTTTGGACTTGACTGTCCCTTTAATATAGAGGAATGCACATGTTGTAATTGTATATAGATAGGATTAATGATAATATAATGGTTTAATCATTACTACCAATGTCTAAGTATTAACTTAACAAACATATAAGCAAACGATTGCTGACAATGAATAAGGATTGTATGTTTCCACCTTAAATAATGACAACACAGATATAGAAATACTGGATGGAGGAATGAAAAAACACCTAGGCCTCCGATACTTAGGGTATAACTTCCCGGAAGGGAGAAAAAAATAGTAGCACTGATACGTTTTGAAGAAGCTGCACTGGAAGTTCCTAGCGGCGAAACACGTGTTGCGTGTTTAATATGACTTGGTGTGGACCACCCGAGTAAAAGTGGAGTCTGCTGTGATACAAACTGCCTAGAGAGAAGGAAAAGACAGCCCGCACTACAGGTTGTATGGAGACAACATTTGCAGGATTAAGACTACAAACAGCATGTTGGAACACAGACCATTTGGGAAGTGGTGAGATCTGAAAAGGGACCCTTGGGCGAGAGTACAGCTCTCAGTAGGAGTTTTCTTGAATAACCACAATTTCAGCATAGACTTGTGCTAGATTTATGGTCTTTCATTTACATATGACGATGACATTATGGGGCTGTAATTCCATTATACCTTGCTGCTACATATGACTGCGACTAACTTGCATGAACTGCTTATTACAAACAGTTATTAACTTTTTATTATAAGAGCTATTCATTTGCTCCATTTGAATGTGCACTACAAGTACCTGCTGAATATTGCTGGACTGTACTAATCTTGACGTCTGCATTTGACATGCTTGTTGGTTATTGGAATCAAGTATCTATGCCATAAGAATTATCAAATGTCTCACCTAGATTACGAGTTTTGCGTTAGAGGCTATGCGGTGCTAACGAGCAGTTTTCCCTCACCACTCACTTACCTGCAGCGCTGGTATTACAAGTTTTCAGAAACTCGTCGTTAAAAGACAAGAAGTGAGCGTTGAGCAAAATTTTGCTCATTACCGCACTCCAATACCAGCGCTGCTTAAGTTAGTGGTGAGCTGTTGTAACTTGCTCGTGCACGATTTCCCCATAGGTATCAATGGGGAGAGCCGGCTGAAAAATAGTCTAACACCTGCAAAAAAGCAGCGTAAAGCTCCCTAACGCAGCCCCATTGATTCCTATGGGGAAATAAAATGTATGTCTACACCTAACACCCTAATATGAACCCCGAGTCTAAACACCCCTAATCTTACACTTATTAACCCCTAATCTGCCGCCCCGACACCGCTGACACCTACATTATATTATTAACCCCTAATTTGCTGCTCCAGACACCGCCGCCACCTACATTATACTTATGAACCCCTAATCTGCTGCCCCCAACATCGCCGACACCTACATTATATTTATTAATCCCTAATTTGCTGCCTCCAATGTCGCCGCCACCTACCTACACTTATTAACCCCTAATCTGCTGCCCCCAACGTCTCTGCCACTATAATAAACATATTAACCCCTAAACTGCCCCCCCACCTCGCAAACATTAGTTAAATATTATTAACCCCTAATCTGCCGGCCCTAACATCGCCGCCACCTACCTACTTTTATTAACCCCTAATCTGCCGCCCCCAACATTGCCGCCACTATATTAAAGTTATTAACCCCTAAATCTAACCCTAAACCTAACACCCCCTAACTTAAATATAATTGAAATAAATCTAAATAAATATTACTATCATTAACTAAATTATTCCTATTTAAAACTAAATACTTACCTGTAAAATAAACCCTAAGATAGCTACAATATAACTAATAGTTACATTGTAGCTATTTTAGGATTTATTTTTATTTTACAGGCAAGTTTGTATTTATTTTAACTAGGTAGAATAGTTATTAAATAGTTATTAACTATTTAATAACTACCTAGTATAAAATAAAGACAAATTTACCTGTAAAATAAAACCTAACCTAAGTTACACTAACACCTAACAATACACTATAATTAAATAAATTAACTAAATTAAATACAATTACCTACATTAAATTAAATTAGCTAAAGTACAACCCCCCACTAAATTGCAGAAAATAATAAACAAATTACAGAAATTTAAACTAATTACACCTAATCTAATAGCCCTATTAAAATAAAAAAAGCACCCCCAAAATAAAAACCTAGCCTAAACTAAACTACCAATAGGCCTTAAAAGGGCCTTTTGCGGGGCATTGCCCCAAAGTAATCAGCTCTTTTACCTGTAAAAAAAAATAATACAAACAACCCCCCCAATAGTAAAACCCCCCACCCACACAACCAACCCCCCAAATAAAATACTAGCTAAAAAAAACTAAGCTCCCCATTGCCCTGAAAAGGGCATTTGGATGGGCATTGCCCTTAAAAGGGCAGTTAGCTCTTTTGCCACCCAAAACCTAATCTAAAAAATAAAACCCACCCAATACACCCTTAAAAAACCCCAACACTAACCCTCCGAAGATCAACTTACCGGGAGACGTATTCATCCAAGCCGGGTGAAGTGGTCCTCCAGACGGGCAGAAGTCTTCATCCAAGCCGGGCAGAAGTGGTCCTCCAGACGGGTAGAAGTCTTCATCCAGACGGCATCTTCTATCTTCATCCATCCGGCGCGGAGTGGGTCCATATTCAAGACATCCGACGCGGAGCATCCTCTTCATCCAATGACTAAAACAGAATGAAGGTACCTTTAAGTGATGTCATCCAAGATGGCGTCCCTTAGATTCCGATTGGCTGATAGAATTCTATCAGCCAATCGGAATTAAGGTAGAAAAAATCCTATTGGCTAATGCAATCAGTCAATAGGATTGAGAACGCATTCTATTGGCTGTTCCAATCAGCCAATAGAATGCAAGCTCAATCCTATTGGGGGGGGGCTTTTTTATTTTAATAGGGCTATTAGATTAGGTGTAATTAGTTTAAATTTCTGTAATTTGTTTATTATTTTCTGTAATTTAGTGGGGTTTTTTTTGTACTTTAGCTAATTTAATTTAATGTAGGTAATTGTATTTAATTTAGTTAATTTATTTAATTATAGTGTAGTGTTAGGTTTTATTTTATAGGTAAATTTGTCTTTATTTTAACTAGGTAGTTATTAAATAGTTATAATGTAGGTGTCGGCGATGTTGGGGGCAGCAGATTAGGGGTTAATACATATAATGTAGGTGGCGCGGTGTCCGGAGCGGCAGATTAGGGGTTACAATTTTTATTTTAGTATTTGTGATGCGGGAGGGCCTCGGTTTAGGGGTTAATAGATAGTTTATGGGTGTTAGTGTACTTTTTAGCACTTCAGTTATGAGTTTTATGCTACGGCGTTGTACCATAAAACTCATAACTACTGACTTTTAAATTTGTGAGGACTCTTGACAAGGTAGGGTGTACCGCTCACTTTTTGGCCTCCCAGGACAGACTCGTAATATCAGCGCTATGGAAGTCCTATAGAAAAAAGACTTTACGAAGTTTACGTAAGTCGTTTTGCGGTAAGGCCAAAGAAGTGTGAGTTGACCCTAAACCTTCAAGACTCGTAATACCAGCGGGCATAAAAAAGCAGCGTTAGGACCTGCTTTTTTACCCTAATGCACAACTTGTAAACTAGCCGTCTGTTTTGTAACAGAGTATCTGTGGTTTGGATGCTTATTGTATATCATCTAGGCTTAATATTGATACGATTTTTATTAATGGTGTGTTAATGCATACTACAGACGTCTTAGTTGAGTTTCTCTCTGCCATGGCCATCGTTTTGTATTTTTAATATATTTAGGGGTAACAAGGATTGTGTATATGTTTTAGCCTAAGGTACTTAATACATTTAATGTCCCTTTAATGTTCTTTCAATATACTGGTATGCATTTCCTTCTCTGCATTTCTTGCCCTGGTTGTTATCCCACATCCCTTTAATGTTTTTTCAATATACTGGTATGCATTTCCTACTCTGCATTTCTTGCCCTGGTTGTTATCCCACGTCCCTTTAATATTTTGTCAATATACTGGTATGCATTTCCTTCTCTGCATTTCTTGCCCTGGTTGTTATCCCACGTCCCTTTAATGTTTTTTCAATATACTGGTATGCATTTCCTTCTCTGCATTTCTTGCCCTGGTTGTTATCCCACGTCCCTTTAATGCTTTTTCAATATGCTGGTATGCACCTAACTAGTCTACTTGTAACACAGCTGCCTTGAATCAAATCATTCCAACCCTAATTTTACTACTATATACAGCTGAGAGCTGGCTCTGAAGCCTTGGCTCTGAGATTCAAAGTGGCTCTGAACTATAAGTGGCCGAGTTAAGAACTGGAGTTTAGAAACTGTAGGGGAAACTGTAGACCCCACTAACAGGTAATCCTTACTAACTATACACCTGCACAATGCTCTCTATGTCCTTTCTGATCTTTCTGTCTGCCATCTTCCTAAAACTCACTGCATGACTTTATAACAGCAATAATCCCCACACTATCCTTATCTCTCCCCCCCTTCTCTCATACCCTATGCTGTCCTCTCATGAACTACTCTGTTTCCTTAGCAATACTTCCCCATCTAACTCTCCTGTGTCTAGTCATACCCACTCCTACAAGTCTCACTCTCACCTTCTGTCACTCTCACTGCTACTACTGCTTGCTTCTGGTGACATCTCTCCTAACCCTGGTCCTGCAGCAATCACCACACTCTTACACTCTCGCTCAGTCCCCCACAATACAAACTCATCTCCATTAACCCACAGCGCTTATCACCTCTCTTTTCTTGTGCCCTCTGGAATGCACGCTCTGTCTGTAATAAACTTACAACTGTTCACGACCTGTTTGTTTCTAACGCTTTCAATCTTCTAGCAATTACTGAAACCTGGCTTTCTTCCTCTGACTCTGCTTCCATTGCTGCTCTAACACACGGCGGTCTCCACTTTCGCCACACACCTAGGCCAGGTGAGAGACATGGTGGTGGTGTTGGAATCTTACTGTCCCCCTCCTGCTCCTATCAGCACCTCCATCCTCATCCATCTCTCTCTTTTTCCTCCTTTGAAGTCCATTGCATCCACATTTTCTCCCCCCCTCCCTCAAGGTAGCAGTTATCTATTGCCCCCCTGGACCAACCTCCCAATTCCTCGACAACTTTGCTGCCTGGCTTTCTCACTTTCTCTCTACAAATACATCTGCTCTAATCCTAGGGGACTTCAACACAAACTCCTTTGGTCTTTCAAAATCCACCCTATTCCCTACTCACCATGACGGACACTCTCTTGATCTGGTATTCTCCTACCTCTGCTCCCCTTCTTATGTCACCTGTCACCCATTTCCCATCTCAGACCACCATCTGCTCACCTATAATCTCAATGTACAGGCTAAACCTATTTCTACCCCCCGCCTCCGCACCTGTAGAAATCTGCACACTGTGGATCCTCTCCAACTTTCTAACCTTATTCAAAAATGCCTTCCCCACACTTCCACGGTATTCTGCCCTGACCTTGCTACAAGCCACTATAACAATACTCTCTCCTCTGCACTCAACACCCTTGCTCCTCCACAAATACGCAACACCACACATCGTCAGCTCCAGCCCTGGCACTCTCAGCAAACACGCTATCTACAAAAATGCTCCCATGCTGCTGAACGTACCTGGAGGAAATTCCGCTCTGAACCCGATTTCCTACACTATAAGTTCATTCTTTATTCTTACTCCTCTGCCCTTCACTTAGCCAAGCAAAACTACTTCTCTTCTCTCATATATTCTCACTCCTCAAACCCTAAACGTCTCTTCTCCACTTTCAACACTCTCCTCTATCCACCTGCACCACCCCCTTCATCTGACTTTAGTGCTCAAGACTTGGCAGACTACTTTTTCAACAAAACACTTACCATCAGAAGTAACATCCCACCACAAGACTGCAACCTTTCATCTCCGTCCCCGGTCACCCCCTCCAACACTCTCAGTACCTTCCCCCCAACCACTGAGAATGAAGTGAGTTCCCTAATATCTTCTTCACACCTCACTACCTGCCCCCTTGACCGTATCCCTTCACATCTAATACCTTCTCTGTCCTCTACCCTCACCCCAGCTCTTACTCACATATTCAACCGATCCCTTACTACTGGTTAATTTCCATCATCCTTCAAACATGCAAAGGTCACCCCCATCCTCAAAAAACCCTCCCTCGACCCAAATTCTCATGCAAACTACCGCCCCATATCACTACTTCCGCTAGCTTCTAAAGTCCTGGAAAAACTAGTTTTCGATCGCCTAACACACTTCCTATCCTCCAACTCATTGCTTGACCCCCTGCAATTTGGCTTCTGTCCACAACACTCAACTGAGACTGCCCTCACCAAGGTTACTAACGATCTTCTTTCTGCTAAAAACAATGGCCACTATTCTATACTTATCTTACTTGACCTGTCTGCTGCCTTTGACACTGTTGACCATCCCCTCGTCCTATGGACTCTCAGCTCCCTTGGGCTCTGTGACATTGCCCTCTCCTGGATCCACTCTTATCTCTCTAATAGGTCCTTTTCTGTCTCATTTGCTGGTGACTCATCCTCTCCATTGTCTCTGTCTGTTGGAGTACCTCAAGGCTCTGTTCTAGGCCCTCTACTCTTCTCTATTTATACTTCCTTACTGGGTAAACTTATCAGTAGCTATGGCTTCAACTATCACCTCTATGCTGATGATACTCAGATCTACCTATCCACCCCTGCACTCTTTCCTTCTGTCCTTTCCCACATCAGCGACTGCTTATCTGGTATTTCTTCCTGGATGGCCTCTCACCACCTAAAAATCAACATGTCCAAGACTGAGCTTCTTCTAATCCCCCCAACTAATTCTACTCCAGTTTCTAACTTTACTATCACTGTCGGTGACACCACTATCTCCCCATCACCCCAAGAATAATTAACCTATTCTGCTTTTTCTCCCTTTTTTCATCTCTTCCTTTTTTTATATATATATATATATATATATATATACACACGCACTCACACATACAAACGCACACACATACATATACACACTCATGCACGCAAACACATACATATGCATGCACTCACGCACGCATGCAAACACACACATACATATACATGCAATCACGTACACAGACACACACACGTACATATACACTCACTCATGCAAGCAAAAAAACACACACACACACATACATATGCACGCAGTCACACATGCAAACACACGCATACATATATACATACATATACATGTAAACACGCATGTTTACATACATACATGCACACACACTCATGCAAACACACATATACTGATGCACGCAAAACCACACACAAATGCTCGCACTTACACACACACACATACATATACACCCACTCATGCAAACACACACACATACATATACATGCACTCACGCACGCACGCAAACACACACACATACATATACTGTACATGCACTCACGCACGCACACATGCATTTGCATGCACACAAACACACATACATACATACATATACACACATGCACTCAAACACACACACATGTGCACGCATTAATGCATGCAAACACCTACACACAGACATACATACATCTACATGCACTCATGTATGCAAACACACACACATATGCACGCATTCAGGCACGTAAACACACACACATACATAAGCCTGTACGCATACAAACACACATGCAAACATTCAAGCATTCAAACACATACGCACACACATACATATACACCCACATAAATATATACGCACTGACGCATGCAAACATATACAAACTTACATATGCACGCACTCACGCACGCAAACACACATACATATGCACACACTCAATCATGCAAACACACAAACATATACACGCACTCAAACACACATTCACATACATATGCATCACATGCAAACACATACACACTCATATACACACATGCAGGCACTCACTCACACATACACAAATATTAACATACATACATATATGCACGTACTCATACACACATGCGCATGCATACACATACATACATATGCACGCACTCACACATACATACATACGCACACATGCATGCTTATACACACACATTCATACACGCACACCTGTATACACACACACACACACATATATATATATATATATATATATATATTTATAGATAGATTTTAGAAATATATTTCCATTGCTTGTTTCAATAAATCAAAGAGATATTTTGTGAGAGGGGGGAGGAAGGGATGAATAGTGTGTATGAAAGGGAGGTCCTTGCACCTCAGCTGGATATTTTGAAATGAACACGTAGGAGTTACATTTCCTCTGTGGAGATCTTTATTACCTGCTTTTGGGGTTAATAGCAACAACAGAAAGAAACTAAGAAAGACTGAAGAGGAAAGATGAAAAAATGATGAAGTTTGATAGGTAAAATAAATCTCAAATGACACATACACTAGTCTACCCAATGTTTTAGTCTGTCTTACTTTGTTTGTTTGTTTTTTATTTTTTTTTGTTTTGAAAGAGCTTTATTGAAGATGAAACAAACAATATAAACAGATTGCTGGATTCATACAAAAAAAAGAAATCAGTATGAATAAGACCGTCTATGGGAAGGTCACGTTACAAAGTTGTTTGCTGAAGAACAATGCAGAGAACAAAAACAACATAAGATAAACATTGTGCAATATTGTTCTCGCAGGTAGGCATAAAAGTGTCAGTTTTAGAGGAATTGAAATGTGTAATAGGCAGTAACAAGTATGGCAATCCACAGATTAGCTGGCTCCCAGCCTATCTAATGGTATTAAATTTGCAAGCGAATGAACCAGTGGCTGAAGAGTTGTATATGCATTTGGTTTGAAGTGTTTGTAGGTGTAAGGAGGTGTCCTGAGGGAGGAGAAGTATGGTCATATTGGTTGTTATACTTGATTCAGATATTCTTCCCAAAGGAAGCAGATGAAGTGATAATCATTTTTACGTTTACTTTGTGTGTAGTGATACTTCTTCAGCTGGAGAGATTGGGAGGTTATCTCCCTCCATGTGTTAACTGATGGAAGGAGCGGTGACCTCCAGTTTTTTGGGATAAGTCTTTTTGCAGAGTTGACCATAATGGTCAGTAATGTGAGTCTCAATTTACATTTGATCTTAGTGAAGTTATTGAAAAGGAAAAAACAGACGTTTAGGGCCTTTTCTATTTTGGACTTGATCATCAACCAGTAAGATTGAGCGATGGGGCAGGTCCACCAAATATGAGTGGGGTGCCTTCCATATCACAGCCTCTCCAGCAGTTTGGGGAGGACGTGGGGAAGATTGTGTGCGGGATGGTGTGTAATACCATCTGCATAAAAAAATTGACATTCATCTCTAGTGTGTATATAGAGGATGAGTATTTGGTCATGGAGGAGAAGATATGTTACCATGTTTTTTGAGTCTGGTGTGTACCGACCTCTTTTTCCCACTTATCTACATAGGAGGGAAGTGAGTTAGTCTATGGGTGCATGAGTATTTGGGGGTCGATCCGATATAAAGCGTCGCCCGCAAAAGCCGGCGACGCCAATATTTGCGCGGATTTGGTATCACATATACGGCGTAACCTAGAAGTTACGCGCGTATATTTCTGCCGTCGCCCGCAGTTTTTTGGGCCATAGGCAGGTATACCAAACCCGCGCAGTTTGGTATCCAATATGCAGCGTAAGGACTTACGTGGCGAAAATGGAGAAAACTTACTCCATTTTCACCTCGCCACAAAAAGCAGCCGTAAGAAGCCTTACGCTGACTATTGGAGCCCCGTAACTCCCTAAACTAACTAGAAAATAAACCTAACACCTAACGCATGCGCAATGTCTATCTCCCTGTCAACCGCGATCTGCTAAAATAAACCTAACACCTAACGCATGCGCAATGTCTATCTACCTGTCAACCGCGATCCCCCCCCCCCCCCGAAATCCCTAATAAAGTTATTACCCCCTAAAACCGCCGCTCCCGGACCCCGCCGCCATCTACATAAACTAACCCCCTACTGTGAGCCTCTAAAACCGCCGCCATCTACCTTATCTATCCCCTAATCTGACCCCTTACACCGCCGCCACCTATATAAAAATGATTAACCCCTAATGTAAGCCCCTTACACCGCAGCCATCTCTATTAAAATGATTAACCCCTAATTTAAAGGGACAGTATACACTCATTTTCATATAACTGCATGTAATAGACACTACTATAAAGAATAATATGCACAGATACTAATATAAAAATCCAGTATAAAACTGTTTAAAAACTTACTTAGAAGCCGTCACTTTGGCTTTGTTGAAAAGGTAGCTGGAAAGCCCACTGCAAGTGGCAAATAAGACACTCCCCCCTCCCCCTTCTTTTGCATATGAAAAGACCCTTTACACAAACAGGAGCAAGCTGGAGTAGTTAGTCGAGCGTATTCACATAAAACTTTGGGGCTTGGTTAGGAGTCTGAAAATCAGAGCAATGTTATTTAAAAATAAGCAAAACTATACATTAATTAAAAAAAACAAAACTTTATGGGCTATATAAATAGATTATCTACAAAACATTTATGCAAAGAAAAAATGAGTGTATAATGTCCCTTTAATCTACCTACCCCGCCGCCAGCTATATTATCTATATTAACCCTAAGTATATTATAGTTAATATAGGTATTACATTATATATATTAACTATATTAACCCTAATTATATTAGGGTTAATATAGTTAATATAGTTACTATAGTATTTATATTAACTATATTAACTCTATCTAACCCTAACTAAATTTATATTAAATTAATCTAATTAATTTATAAACTAAAATGTTCCTATTTAAATCTAAATACTTACCTATAAAATAAACCCTAAGATAGCTACAATATAATTAATAATTACATTGTAGCTATGTTAGGGTTAATATTTATTTTACAGGTAAATTGTTAATTATTTTAACTAGGTATAATAGATATTAAATAGTTATTAACTATTTAATATCTACCTAGTTAAAATAATTACCCAATTACCTGTAAAATAAATCCTAACCTAAGTTACAAATACACCTACACTATCAATAAATTTAATAAACTACTAACATCTATCTAAAAATACAATTAAATTAACTAAACTAAATTACAAAAAAAAACAAACACTAAATTACAAAAAATAAAAAAAAGATTACAAGATATTTAAGCTAATTACACCTATTCTAAGCCCCCTAATAAAATAATAAACCCCCAAAATAAAAAAAATTCCCTGCCCTATTCTAAATTCAACAAATTTCAAAGCTCTTTACCTTACCAGCCCTTAAAAGGGCCTTTTGTGGGGCATGCCCCAAAGAATTCAGCTCTTTTGCATACAAGAAATACAATACCCCCCCCCCCATTACAACCCACCACCCACATACCCCTATTCTAAATCCACCCAAACCCCCCTTAAAAAAGCCTAACACTACCCCCCTGAAGATCTCCCTACCTTGTCTTCACCACACCGGGCCGAACTCCTGATCCGATCCGGGCGATGTCTTCCTCCAAGCGGCAAAGAAGAATTCTTCCTCCGGCGACGTCTTCCTCCAAGCGGCAGCAAAGTCTTCATTCTTCCGGCGGCATCTTCAATCTTCTTTCTTCGCTCCGCCGCCGCGGAGCATCCATCCCGGCCGACTGCTGAACTTGGAATGATGTACCTTTAAATGACGTCATCAAAGATGGCGTCCGCCGAATTCCGATTGGCTGATAGGATTCTATCAGCCAATCAGAATTAAGTTAAAAAAATCTGATTGGCTGATTGAATCAGCCAATCAGATTCAAGTTCAATCCGATTGGCTGATCCAATCAGCCAATCAGATTGAGCTCGCATTCTATTGGCTGTTCCGAGCGGTGTTAGGGGCTCACTTTAGGGGGTTATAGATATAATATAGCTGGCGGCGGGGTACGGGATCGGCGGTTTAGGGGTTAATAACTTTATTAGGTTGCGGCGGGGTAAAGGAGCGGCGGTTTAGGGGTTAATAGCATTTTTATTGTTAGGCTAGTGAGGGGGGATAGCGGATAGAGGGTTAGACAGTGCGGGCTATGTTAGGGAGGCGTGTTAGACAGTGCGGGCTATGTTAGGGAGGCGTGTTAGACAGTGCGGGCTATGTTAGGGAGGCGTGTTAGACAGTGCGGGTGTTTTAGACTTTAGTCAGGTTTTATAGGCGCCGGCAGATTCTAACGTGGCGCAAGTCACTGGCGACGCCAGAAATTTGTACTTACGCAGATTTCTGGACATCGCTGGTTTGTCAGACTTACGGCACGTTAGCATCTGACGGCGACCTATATGGGATGGCTCGAGTTGCGAGCTGAAACTGCGGGCGACGCCGGTTCCCTCGCTTGCGCCGCAAACTGCGATCGATATCGGATCGCGCCCCAGATATGAGGTTGATAAGAAACCTCTATTTAAAGTGTCCCAGAGACAAATACTTTCAAAATTAGTTAAAGGGACATTATACACTCATTTTTTCTTTGCATAAATGTTTTGTAGATGATCTATTTATATAGCCCATAAAGTTTTTTTTTTTTTTAAATAAATGCATAGTTTTGCTTATTTTTAAATAACATTGCTCTGATTTTCAGACTCCTAACCAAGCCCCAAAGTTTTATGTGAATACTGTCAGCTACCTTCTCCAGCTTGCTCCTGTTTGTGTAAAGGGTCTTTTCATATGCAAAAGAAGGGGGAGGGTGGGGAGTGTCTTATTTGCCACTTGCAGTGGGCTTTCCAGCTACCTTTTCAACAGAGCTAAACTGACAGCTTCTAAGTAAGTTTTTAAACAGTTTTATACTGGATTTTTATATTAGTATCTGTGCGTCTTATTTTTTATAGTAGTGTCTATTACATGCAGTTATATGAAAATGAGTGTATACTGTCCCTTTAAGTTGCGTGTAAGTTGGATTTTTTGTGGGTTTCTCATGAGGAAGTCTGACATCTGAGTGTAACAAAACCAGTTTTTATATACGGGACCTAAGTAGGGGATAATCTCGATTTGAGGTTTGGGTTTACCGTTATCTATGAGGATATGGCAAGGTATAGATTTGGTTATATGAGGTAGTGTTATTGCTTGCCCTGGGTGCTGGAAGGGGAAGTCTAAGTTTTCTAAAATTGGGGTCAGGGGGGAGGGTATTGTAGATATATAACCATGCTTTTTAATTAATACATCCCATAAGTGAAAAGTTTCAGCAATTATTGACGGAAGATGAGCCGGTAAGTTCCTTACTTTCGGAGAGAGCAAACACTTACTCCCAAGATGGTCAGTATTGAACAGATGGTGTTCTAAAAGAACCCACTCTTTGTGAGATGAATGCTTGCACCAGTTGATGATTCTGGTAAGGAAGGTGGCCAATCTATACTGTTGCAGGTTTGGGATCCCCAAGCCTCCTAAGTTTTTCGGGCGGTATAGTGTTGCAGTCGCGATTTATGTTTCCAGATGTATTTTGTGATTAGTTTTTCTAGATTGTGTATTAGTGGTGGCGGTAGAGGAATGGGGAGGGTCTGAAAAAGATATAAAAGTTATAGGAAGAATCATTTTAACAGCACTGATTCTGCCTACCCACGATAGGGGTTTGTTACTCCAGGAGCGCAGGAGGGCTTGTGTGGTTGTAGCAAAGACTTGAAAGTTTGTGTTTAGTAATGTGGGCTTATAATAGGATATGTGTATTCCTAGGTATTTGATAGAATGTTGCTGTGTGCGGAAATGAGCAAGTGATTGTATTGTTTTCAGCTCATCTGCCTGTAGTTCAATTGG
The DNA here is from genome assembly GCF_027579735.1 of Bombina bombina. Taxonomy (NCBI): domain Eukaryota; kingdom Metazoa; phylum Chordata; class Amphibia; order Anura; family Bombinatoridae; genus Bombina; species Bombina bombina. Next base: position 479,821,705 of record NC_069500.1, read on the forward strand.
AAGAAGCTCTGATTTGGTAATATTGAGTCTAGAATTGGAAAAAGAACCGTAGATGCGAAGAGTTTGGAGAAGGGGGGGGGGAATCGAGGAGACAGGCTGTGTGAGTGTCAATAAAATGTTGTCCGCGTATAGGGACGCTTTATATTCATAGTAATTGAATTTGAAACCTTGAATAGCAGTGTTATTGCGGATATGTGAGGCTAGAACCTCCATGGCTAGAACAAATAATATGGGAGAAAGGGGACAACCCTGTCCTGTATCATTGGAGATATGAAATGGATGAGATAATGTGTAGTTTAATTTGACTTTAGCTAATGGTTGGTTATATAGAGAAAAGATTTTCCCTATAAATGCCTGGTCAAATCTGAATTTAAAAAGCGTTGTTCACAGGAACTGCCAGTTTAGCCTTTCAAAGGCTTTCTCTGCATCCATTGAGATGAACGCAGAGGGTATATTGTGATTATGGGCATATTCCATTAGGTGTAAAATTTTGATAGTGTTATCCTTTGTTTCTCTATGAGGGGTAAAACCTGCTTGATTTAAATGAATTAAGGATGATAATATAGTGTTGATGCGGGTTGCGAGTATTTTTGCATACAATTTGACATCTGTGTTGAGAAGAGATATTGAGCGAAAGTTTGCCGGTACAGTGGGTGGTTTACCTGGCTTAGGGATGACAACTACATGTGCTTCTAACATGGATTGGGGGAAGGGATTAGTATGGGACACTTCATTGAAAAGGTGTGTGAGATGCGGTGCAAGTATTGACGAGAATGTATGGTAGTACCTGCCAGAGAGTCCGCCAGGGCCTGGGCTTTTCCCGTTATTTAGTGCTTTAATGGCTGCAAGCATTTCGTTATGGGAGATTGTGGGTAGCTGTACGCTAGAAACGTAGTCTGACATGGATAGGGGTGTTAGTGGCGTTGACGTGTCCATATGGAGATTATAAAGAGCAGAGTAGTAGTCATGGAAATATTGGAGGATATCTTTAGTAGTTTTAAGAGTGGTTGAGGAGTGAGGTTGATGGAATTCGTATATATGCAACTTTAATTTTTTCTTTTTCAGTGCTCTAGCTAATAATTTGCCTGATCTGTTACTTTCTTAATAGAACATACTCTTTGTTTTAATGCCTAACGTTTGGTATTCAATTTGTAAAAAGCTATCAAGCGCAAGTCTTGCCTGATGTAAGTCATTTATTATAAGGGGGTAAGTTGGGGATATCTTATAAGTAAGGTCTAATCTAGCAAATTAGTCTGACAAGCTTTTGTAGGACTGTCTGTGTGATTTTAAAAGCTGGGCTTTAAGCTTGATCAGCTCTCCTCTGAGCACACATTTGTGCGCCTCCCATAAGGTGTATTTGCTGTCAACAGAGTGCATATTAAGAGTGAAATATTCTGCTATAATTTTGCTAATTTGTGTTACTGTGTCAGGATTGTTTAAAAGGGTTTCATCAAGTAGGGTGTATTGTACCAAGATAGTTGGAGTTTTACGGCAGAGTGGTCCGACCATAATGTGGGGGATATGTTGCATCTGTTAACTAGTGCCAGTGCTGCTTGATTTGAAAGTATATAATCAAGGCAGCTGTGAGATTTATTAGGATGAGAGAAAAAAGGTGTAATCACGGGTTTCAGGGTGTATAAGACGCCAAGTTTCATATAGGTTGAGGTTTCTCATTCCTCTCCAAAGGGTATTTGTAATTTTTTTTAGATATCTTTATGTTTGGATTTGAACTATCCTTAGAGGGGTGTAAGGGGATATTTAAATCTCCCGCAATAAAGGTGGGTCCTTTAGTAGTCTGTCTTACTTTTATGCTGCTGATTACTTAAAGGGACAGTCTACACCAGAAGTTTTATTGTTTAAAAAGATAGATAATCCCTTTATTACCCATTCCCTAGTTTTGCATAACCAACACAGTTATATAAATACACTTTTTACCTCTGTGATTACCTTGTATCTAAGTCTCTGCAAACTGCCCACTTATTTCAGTTCTTTTGACAGACTTCCATTTTAGCCAATCAGAGCTGGCTTCCTGGAAATCCACATGCGTGTGTACAGTGTTATCTATATGACACACATGAACTAACACCCTCTAGTGGTTAAAAACTGTCAAAATGTCCTGAGAGAAGAGGTGGCCTAGAAATTAGCATATGAATCTCCTAGGTTTAGCTTTCAACTAAGAATAGCAAGAGAACAAAGCAAAATTGGTGATAAAAATAAATTAGAACATTGTTTAAAATTACATTCTCTATCTGAATCATGAAAGTTTATTTTGGACTAGACTGTCCCTTTAAACAAAAAGAGAGATGCTCAGACAGAGATAGACAGACAGATAGCTAATGGATAAATAGATAGATAGTTAATGGCTAAATTGATACAGACAGACGATAGATAGATAGATAGATAGATAGATAGATAGATAGAAATACTAACATTTTTTTCAGCAGCTGTTTATAATGACATCATGTGAACAAGCTAACAGACTAATAGATATTTCTTGTGTTGTTGAGGGCTCTGGTTGTTCAGGCGAGATCATGTTAGAAATTCATTGAGGTTAATTTCATATATCTTTTCTAGCCTAAAACCAGTGGGTGCTCCGGCCATTAATATATATAGTGTTAAATAGACCAATACACCTTATCTGACACAGAAACACAGAAAAACAATAAATACAGTCGCAATGCTTTGGAAACACATTTGCAAAACTATGGGCTAGATTACAAGTGGAGCACTAAATTATTGCACGCCCGCAAATGTACAAGAGGTTGGTTATTGCTACCGCAAGCTCATGGTAGCAATTAGCACTCAGAAAATTAACCAGAGATTAGATCTCTGGTTAATTTTCTAAAAGTGCCCAAATGCCCTCAAAATAAAGGGCTTTATAGTTTGCTTTAAATAAAAAACAACTACACTAGGCCGTTTTAGGGCTTTCGAGTTGTCGAGTATGGGGTGTTAGAAAAAAAAATGGCACTGAAAAGTGTCTTTACATTGCGGTCTATGGAAACTGTGTATTCCCAGTAAATATATATGCATATGCTTATATACACATATATTTATGTGTTAATATGTTCATATACACATATAAACACATAAATATATGTACACTGTATATAAGCATATACATATATATTTAAAAATGCTGCACTCGTTGTGCTACTTGCCCCTTTCGCTGCGCTTAGGTTCTCGAGCCTATGGAAGCGCACTCTCATGAGTGCAATGCTTCCTAGCAATGCGAATGCAAGCTCATGTTCACATTGCCCTTTACTTGTAATGCCAGCGCACATTAGCGTACACTGGTATTACTCATCTAGCCCTATATGTGTAAATGTGTGTCATTCTTAAATAGTTGCATGTCTGTTTTGTCATGTTCATGTAGCCTTGCTGGCTAGAATGGAATTGGTCTTGGGGATCTCACAGATGCAAGCAAAGGGCTGACTGGGTGTTCTGGGGTTATCTCTATGTTAAATACACCTGAGACCTCATATCTTTGAGCCCTTATAACTTTTTTTGTGCATTTAAAAAAAAATAGTTTTTATTAACCAGAGCTCTGAGGTCACCAGTGATCTAGGAATGTGCTAACTCTGTTGCATAATTTAGTTGGATTACCCCTCCATCTTATCTGGAATAAGAGCTACTAAACTGCACACGTCTAACAAAGGACTCAAGTACAACCACTATACTACGGACATTAATGCGTCTCTATTGAGATTACCATAACACATGTAACCGCAGTGCTGCTCTTATGAAACTACCACCTGTAACCCCTGCCTTGAATGTATTGGCATTATTGTGCTTGTTGTATGCATGCTCTCATTCTATATGTATAGCTTTTCTCAATAAAAAAGGATTATAAAAAAACAAAAACAAAAACAGAGCTCTGAGGTCTCACTAACCTGTCACGTGTTAACTTCAATTGCGCTAAAGAAATCATGTTTTCTTTCAACTTGTAACTCAAACACCCACGATAAACCCATTTTCGCTCACGCTAACTGTTAATGCTCCACTTGTAATTTAGCCCTTAATGTTTTATTATTATTATTATTATTATCATGACGCTGGAATCCTTGACAGTGGAATTCTATGGGAATTCTATGATTTTCAAGCAGTGATGATTTTTTTAATTTTATTAGCAACACATTATAGTTTCATGCACAGATGACATTAATTGTCTAAGGGCTAGATCACAAGTGGAGCCCTAATTTATCTTGCGCCCGTAAAAGGGGAAATTCACCCGTTTACGGGCATGCAATAAATAACCAGCCATTACAAGCTCGCAGTAGCAATTAGCGCTTAGAAAATTAACTAGAGGTCAGACCACTAGTACATTTTCAAAATAACCCACAATTGCCCCCAAAATAAAGATGCAGAATTTTTTTTTTTACTAAAAAAAACTTGAAAAAACATAATTTATGTAAGAACTTACCTGATAAATTAATTTCTTTCATATTAGCAAGAGTCCATAAGCTAGTGACGTATGGGATATACATTCCTTCCAGGAGGGGCAAAGTTTCCCAAACCTCAAAATGCCTACAAATACACCCCTCACCACACCCACAAATCAGTTTAACGAATAGCCAAGAAGTGGGGTGATAAGAAAAAAGTGCGAAAGCATAAAAAATAAGGAATTGGAATAATTGTGCTTTATACAAAAAAATCATAACCACCACAAAAAAGGGTGGGCCTCATGGACTCTTGCTAATATGAAAGAAATTAATTTATCAGGTAAGTTCTTACATAAATTATGTTTTCTTTCATGTAATTAGCAAGAGTCCATGAGCTAGTGACGTATGGGATAATGACTACCCAAGATGTGGAACTTTCCACGCAAGAGTCACTAGAGAGGGAGGGATAAAATAAAGACAGCCAATTCCGCTGAAAAAATAATCCACACCCAAAATAAAGTTTAAATTTTATAATGAAAAAAACTGAAAACATAAGCAGAAGATTCAAACTGAAACAGCTGCCTGAAGTACTTTTCTACCAAAAACAGCTTCGGAAGAAGAAAACACATCAAAATGGTAGAATTTAGTAAAAGTATGCAAAGAAGACCAAGTTGCTGCTTTGCAAATCTGATCAACCGAAGCTTCATTCCTAAACGCCCAGGAAGTAGAAACTGACCTAGTAGAATGAGCTGTAATCCTTTGAGGCAGAGTTTTACCCGACTCGACATAAGCATGATGAATTAAAGATTTCAACCAAGATGCCAAAGAAATGGCAGAGGCCTTCTGACCTTTCCTAGAACCGGAAAAGATAACAAATAGACTAGAAGTCTTTCGGAAATTCTTAGTGGCTTCAACATAATATTTCAAAGCTCTAACTACATCCAAAGAATGCAATGATTTCTCCTTAGAATTCTTAGGATTAGGACATAATGAAGGAACCACAATTTCTCTACTAATGTTGTTGGAATTCACAACCTTAGGTAAAAATTCAAAAGAAGTTCGCAACACCGCCTTATCCTGGTGAAAAATCAGAAAAGGAGACTCACAAGAAAGAGCAGATAATTCAGAAACTCTTCTGGCAGAAGAGATGGCCAAAAGGAACAAAACTTTCCAAGAAAGTAATTTAATGTCCAATGAATGCATAGGTTCAAACGGAGGAGCTTGAAGAGCCCCCAGAACCAAATTCAAACTCCAAGGAGGAGAAATTGACTTAATAACAGGTTTTATACGAACCAAAGCTTGTACAAAACAATGAATATCAGGAAGATTAGCAATTTTTCTGTGAAAAAGAACAGAAAGAGCAGAGATTTGTCCTTTCAAGGAACTTGCAGACAAACCTTTATCCAAACCATCCTGAAGAAACTGTAAAATTCTCGGAATTCTAAAAGAATGCCAGGAAAAATGATGAGAAAGACACCAAGAAATATAAGTCTTCCAGACTCTATAATATATCTCCCTAGATACAGATTTACGAGCCTGTAACATAGTATTAATCACAGAGTCAGAGAAACCTCTTTGACTAAGAATCAAGCGTTCAATCTCCATACCTTTAAATTTAAGGATTTGAGATCCTGATGGAAAAAAGGACCTTGCGACAGAAGGTCTGGTCTTAACGGAAGAGTCCACGGTTGGCAAGAGGCCAAGATATAAGCAGGATGATACTTCCAAGGAAGTGACAATGCATCCACTGCTTCCGCTTGAGGATCCCTGGATCTGGACAGATACCTGGGAAGTTTCTTGTTTAGATGAGAGGCCATCAGATCTATTTCTGGAAGTCCCCACATTTGGACAATCTGAAGAAATACCTCTGGGTGAAGAGACCATTCGCCCAGATGCAACGTTTGGTGACTGAGATAATCCGCTTCCCAATTGTCTATACCTGGGATATGAACCGCAGAAATTAGACAGGAGCTGAATTCTGCCCAAACCAGAATTCGAGATACTTCTTTCATAGCCAGAGGGCTGTGAGTCCCTCCTTGATGATTGATGTATGCCACAGATGTGACATTGTCTGTCTGAAAACAAATGAACGATTCTCTCTTTAGAAGAGGCCAAGACTGAAGAGCTCTGAAAATTGCACGGAGTTCCAAAATATTGATCGGTAATCTCACCTCCTGAGATTCCCAAACCCCTTGTGCCGTCAGAGACCCCCACACAGCTCCCCAACCTGTAAGACTTGCATCTGTTGAGATCACAGTCCAGGTAGGAAGAACAAAAGAAGCCCCCTGAACTAAACGATGGTGATCTGTCCACCACGTCAGAGAGTGTCGTACAATCGGTTTTAAAGATATTAATTGAGATATCTTTGTGTAATCCCTGCACCACTGGTTCAGCATACAGAGCTGAAGAGGTCGCATGTGAAAACGAGCAAAGGGGATCGCGTCCGATGCAGCAGTCATAAGACCTAGAATTTCCATGCATAAGGCTACCGAAGGGAATGATTGTGACTGAAGGTTTCGACAAGCTGATATCAATTTTAGACGTCTCTTGTCTGTCAAAGATAGAGTCATGGACACTGAATCTATCTGGAAACCCAAAAAGGTTACCCTTGTCTGAGGAAACAATGAACTTTTTAGTAAATTGATCCTCCAACCATGATCTTGAAGAAATAACACAAGTCGATTCGTATGAGATTCTGCTAAATGTGAAGACTGAGCAAGTACCAAGATATCGTCCAAATAAGGAAATACCACAATACCCTGTTCTCTGATTACAGACAGAAGGGCACCGAGAACCTTTGTAAAAATTCTTGGAGCTGTTGCTAGGCCAAACGGCAGAGCCACAAACTGGTAATGCTTGTCTAGGAACGAGAATCTCAGAAACTGATAGTGATCTGGATGAATCGGAATATGCAGATACGCATCCTGTAAATCTATTGTAGACATATAATGCCCTTGCTGAACAAAAGGCAGGATAGTCCTTACAGTTACCATTTTGAATGTTGGTATCCTTACATAACGATTCAATATTTTTAGATCCAGAACTGGTCTGAAGGAATTCTCCTTCTTTGGTACAATGAAGAGATTTGAATAAAACCCCATCCCCTGTTCCAGAACTGGAACTTGCATAATTACTCCAGCCAACTCTAGATCTGAAACACATTTCAGAAATGCTTGAGCCTTCGCTGGATTTACTGGGACACGGGAAAGAAAAAATCTCTTTGCAGGAGGCCTTATCTTGAAGCCAATTCTGTACCCTTCTGAAACAATATTCTGAATCCAAAGATTGTGAACGGAATTGATCCAAATTCCTTTGAAAAAACGTAATCTGCCCCCTACCAGCTGAGCTGGAATGAGGGCCGCACCTTCATGTGGACTTAGGAGCTGGCTTTGATTTTCTAAAAGGCTTGGATTTATTCCAGACTGGAGATGGTTTTCAAACTGATACCGCTCCTGAGGATGAAGGATCAGGCTTTTGTTCCTTGTTGTGACGAAAGGAACGAAAACGATTATTAGACCTAAATTTACCTTTAGATTTTTTATCCTGTGGTAAAAAAGTTCCTTTCCCTCCAGTAACAGTTGAGATAATAGAATCCAACTGAGAACCAAACAATTTATTACCCTGGAAAGAAAGGGAAAGCAGAGTAGACTTAGAAGACATATCAGCATTCCAAGTTTTAAGCCATAAAGCTCTTCTAGCTAAAATAGCTAGAGACATATACCTGACATCAACTCTAATGATATCAAAGATGGCATCACAAATAAAATTATTAGCATGTTGAAGAAGAATAATAATGCTTTGAGAATTATGATCTGTTACTTGTTGCGCTAAAGCTTCCAACCAAAAAGTTGAAGCTGCAGCAACATCCGCCAAAGATATAGCAGGTCTAAGAAGATTACCTGAACACAAGTAAGCTTTTCTTAGAAAGGATTCAATTTTCCTATCTAAAGGATCCTTAAAGGAAGTACCATCTGCCGTAGGAATGGTAGTACGCTTAGCAAGAGTAGAGACAGCCCCATCAACCTTAGGGATTTTGTCCCAAAATTCTAATCTGTCAGATGGCACAGGATATAATTGCTTAAAACGTTTAGAAGGAGTAAATGAATTACCTAAATTATTCCATTCCCTGGAAATTACTTCAGAAATAGCACCAGGAACAGGAAAAACTTCTGGAATAACTACAGGAGATTTAAAAACCTTATCTAAACGTTTAGATTTAGTATCAAGAGGACCAGAATCCTCAATTTCTAATGCAATAAGGACTTCTTTAAGTAAAGAACGAATAAATTCCATTTTAAATAAATATGAAGATTTATCAGCATCAACCTCTGAGACAGAATCCTCTGAACCAGAAGAGCCATTATCAGAATCAGAATGATTATGTTCATTTAAAAATTCATCTGAAAAATTAGAAGTTTAAAAAGACTTTTTACGTTTACTAGAAGGAGGAATAACAGACATAGCCTTCTTAATGGATTTAGAAACAAAATCTCTTATGTTATCAGGAACACTCTGAGTATTAGATGTTGATGGAACAGCAACAGGTAATGTAACTTTACTAAAGGAAATATTATCTGCATTAACAAGTCTGTCATGACATTCAATACAAACAACAGCTGGAGGAACAGCTACCAAAAGTTTACAGCAGATACACTTAGCTTTGGTAGCTCCAGCACCAGGCAGCGATTTTCCAGAAGTATCTTCTGACTCAGCTTCAACATGGGACATCTTGCAATATGTAATAGAAAAAACAACATATAAAGCAAAATTGATCAAATTCCTTAAATGACAGTTTCAGGAATGGGAAAAAAATGCCAGTGAACAAGCTTCTAGCAACCAGAAGCAATAAAAAATGACATTAAAATAATGTGGAGACAAAAGTGACGCCCATATTTTTTTAGCGCCAAATAAGACGCCCACATTATTTGGCGCCTAAATGCTTTTGACGCCAAAAATGACGCCACATCCGGAACACCGACATTTTTGGCGCAAAAGAACGTCAAAAATGACCCAACTTCCGGCGACACGTATGACGCCGGAAACAGAAAAAAAAATTTGGGCCAAAAAAGTCTGCGCCAAGAATGACGCACTAAAATGAAGCATTTTCAGCCCCCGCGAGCCTAACAGCCCACAGGGAAAGTCAAATTTTAAGGTAAGAAAAAAATTGTTTTATTCAAATGCATTAGCCCAAATATGAAACTGACTGTCTGAAAATAAGGAATGTTGAACATCCTGAGTCAAGGCAAATAAATGTTTGAATACATATATTTAGAACTTTATAAACAAAGTGCCCAACCATAGCTTAGAGTGTCTCAGAAAATAAGACTTACTTACCCCAGGACACTCATCTACATGTTGTAGAAAGCCAAACCAGTACTGAAACAAGAATCAGTAGAGGTAATGGTATATATATATATAAGAGTATATCGTCGATCTGAAAAGGGAGGTAAGAGATGAATCTCTACGACCGATAACAGAGAACCTATGAAATAGACCCCGTAGAAGGAGATCATTGAATTCAAATAGGCAATACTCTCCTCACATCCCTCTGACATTCACTGCACGCTGAGAGGAAAACCGGGCTCCAACCTGCTGCGGAGCGCATATCAACGTAGAATCTAGCACAAACTTACTTCACCACCTCCATAGGAGGCAAAGTTTGTAAAACTGATTTGTGGGTGTGGTGAGGTGAGGGGTGTATTTGTAGGCATTTTGAGGTTTGGGAAACTTTGCCCCTCCTGGAAGGAATGTATATCCCATACGTCACTAGCTCATGGACTCTTGCTAATTACATGAAAGAAAAGCAGTTATGAGGGGTTAAAGTTGGCAGGTGCGGGCTGTTACAAAACAAAATTACATTGCAGTCTATGGGAACTGTGTGTTCCCTGAATATATATATATATATATATATATATATATATATATATATATATGTATATGCTTATATACATATATTTATGTATACACATATTAACACATCAATATATATGTATATAAGCATATACATATATTGTTAAAAATGCTGCACTACTTACCCCCTTCGGTGTTGTTAGGTTCTGGAGCCTATGGAAGCGCGGTAGCAATGTGAACGCAAGCTCATGTTCTCATTGCGCTTTACTTGTAATACCAGCGCACATATATATTATTATTGTATATACACATATTAACACATAAATATATATGTAGCATATTTATATACATATATATTTGCATCTGCTACCTTGTTTCTGCCTGACCTTGCACCAACTTTGAAGAGTTAAAAAAAAAATAACTTAAACATATAAAGTTTGTGAAAAATTACTAACTTTTTAATTACATTTAACAAGTAAAATATTTGCTGGGGAAGATTCATAAGTATTTCTCAATGTAATATTGTTTTATTCATCTGTATATTGCTATAATTATTTTCTGTGGGTGTATCTCAAACAGTTTTAAAACACTGAAGTCGTAAATATAAAAAGCCATCAAGAGCAAAGTATGCTTCCTAAAATCTATGACTTTAGTCAACTGGATTTGACAAATTGACTTAAAGTCAGTTATTTATGAATATAGAAGAGATGCGCACCTGCGACTCACGTAAAAAGTAAATAATTTATTAGCTACTGCCCCATAGAGATGAGAGACACTCACAAGATAAAATTTGTTTGTAGGCATATATACTGTAACTATTCTTTTAAACTTTGACAGCAATACCCTGGAGACACTGGAGTTGTGTGCTTTTCATAAAACCAAGAAAAACCAGTGGAGATCCACTTCTGAGAGTCGAATTGGACTTACTTTGAGGTGGCATATGGGAGGTAGCAGGGGATGTTATATGCCTACAAATCACTTTTATCTTGTGAGTGTCTTCTTCCTTGTTTATTTTAGCATTTTAAGTTTCGAAAACTTGTTACAGGGAAGAAGCTCTCCCTCACATTTATGACCTGTTGAACTGCCTCGATGTATAGTATTGATTACTGGATACTCATGTTTGGAAGATTCTTTTCACCATTAACTGTTTTACCTTTCACTGGGTAAATCACCAATGGTGATGATTTTAGAAAACTTTTAAAATCAAATACGTGTGTGGTATCTATTACATCACCTGGGACACTACCAGCACGTTTATGTTTTGATTTTTGGTATATATGCAATGGAAATCTAGTATTGTCTTTGACCAATAGTTCTTTTTTATACTATTTTATTGCTAAGCTAATTTGAAAGTGCAGCGCTACATAGTTTTTATTCACAATTATTTATGGATATACATCTTAATATACTTTTAATAGTGAGGGCTAGATTACAAGTGGCGCACTATTTAGCACTTTCATATGAGCGTAAACAGTAGAAGTAAGCGTTATGCATGTGTCAGGTATTGTGCATATTTCAAGTTGAAAGTAAAAAGTTTCCTTGCAAGTGAATCCCGACATGCGCTAATTAATGGTTAACTTATTCTCCCCATACACTTAAATGGAGAGCACCGAAGAAAATACTAACACTTATCACATCACTTATATTTCACATTCTAATGTTCTTCAAATACAGAAACATTTTATTTATAGACATATAAGTATAGATATCTATTTTATATTACCATTATCATATATAGATATTTATATATATATATATATATATATATATATATATATATATATATATATATATATATATATAAATATATATTTAATAATAAAAATTACAATTTTTTCTATGTGGCGAACATAAAAAAAAATATGCGTAACAGGCTTTGGGTTTCATACTAAAGGTCTAATGCTTTGTCAGCCCTTTGCAGTCAAACACATTGTCATATACCATATGCCTTTGAGCCCTAAATAATTTTTATCAGATAGTGTAACTGTAATTTTAAATGTATTTTTAACACACTATCCTTTATCCTCTATACGCAAGGTTTTCAGTCCCGCTAACCCAATTGCGCTCTTGTGCTCGTGTTAACTTTCAACTTGTAATATGAACGCTATTTTTGTTGCGTGAAAAAAAGCCAATATCGCTCGTCAGGGCCGCCATCAGGGGGTGACAGGGGTGACTCCTGTCAGGGGCCCAATGGGCCGGGGGGGCCCCATGAGGCAAGAACTAAAAAAAAAAAAAAATTTTTTTTTTTTTTTTAAATTTTGGCAGCCACCAGTGGGTACTACAGCAGAGTGCTAATTAAGCTTGGGAAATGTTATTACAAGGAGTAAATTATTAGCATTTGAGAGGATTTCTTAGTGTGCACTAAACCACTATGCACAGTGTTGGCGCTTTATTTGTACAGTGTGTGCCTGAGTCAGACAGCAGATCATTTTCATTTGCAGAGGAGGTAGGACTTACTTAGCAAATGTTTTTTATTTCTTTGTGCAATTTCGGATTGTAACTTCAGTGTGGTAGTAGTTGTATGGTGGGGCCAGGGGTCCATAAAAAACAATTTTTTTAAGCAGCAGTGTATTTATGATTATTTGACAATGCTGTAGAAATTCTATATTTAAAACCATGCGGAAAGGTTTCATCCTCAATACAATGCCCTTTTGTTACATACCTAAATCCTGCATTTAACCAGATCTAATGGTATGAGTACCACAGCTTATGGTTCCACTAAGACCATATAGAGTACAGCATTTACAAAATCCATAAGTACAGCTGACAGATGGGAACATTTGTACACTATATTTGAAGTGGTGCTCTTGGTTGGGGAAAAAACAAACAAACATATGTCAACCTTTAAAAAGTACTTTTCTTCATCTAGTCATCTACCCAGATCATTAATGTACAATTTTGAATTCACAGAATTATTTTTGTTTGCACATTTACAAATATGATTCTTTAAAAAGTGATCTCTTAATTTCTGCAATTTTTTTTATCATGCATGTCACACACTGTTGATTTAGGGGATGCAAGGTGCATACATGTTTCCTCCTGCGAGTGTTTCTGTGGGTGTCTGTGTTTATGTCTTTGTGCTTTGGTTTTTGTCTCTATGAGTGTGTATGTATTTTTTTTCTGTGGGTCTCTCTGTGAGGGTGGGTGTGTATGTCTTTGTGCATTTTCTGTGGATGTCTGTGAGGGTGGGTGCATGTGTCTTTGAGCTTTTTCTATGGGTGTCTCTGTGAGGGTATGTGTATGTTTGCCTCTGTGTATTTTCTCTGGATGCCTCTGTGAGGGTGGGTGTATATGTCTGTTTTCTGTGGATGTCTCTGTGACGGTGTGTGTATGTATGTATGTATGTCTGTGTTTTCTGTGGATGTCTCTGTGAGGGTGTGTGTTTTATGTGGGTGTCTCTGTGAGGGTGTGTGTATGTCTTTGTGTGTTTTCTGTGGATGTCTCAGTGAGGGTGTGTATATATGTCTTTCTGTGTTTTATGTGGTTGTCTCTCTGTGTGTGTATGTCTTTGTGTGTATGTCTTTGTGCGTTTTCTGAGGCTGTCTCTGTCAGTGTTTCCTTGGGTGTATGTGCAAGTTTGAGTTTGTGTGTGTGTGTGTCCATTGTCTGTTCCTTTTTAGGACATTTTGACCTTACTACTGATTATTCACATCTTTCTACAGACTTTGAGACCTTTACAGAAGTCACCAATCCACCATTTAACCTTTAAATTATTATTTAGGCAGTTCAGGACCCTTCCTTTCAGCCACTGCATGCTGTTGTCATCATTTAGTTGGCATCTTCCTTTACAAAAAGATAATCAGAACTCCATATTTTGTTTTCTAAATCTCCTTTTTTTTTTTTTTTTTACAAAACTGTAGTCTACCTCATTACTTGTCAGGTCAATGTAATCAAGTGCTGAGTGTCTGTGTCCGAGTGCGTTTGTGTGTTCCTTTACATGTCTGCTAGAGTGTCTATATGTGAATCCTTATGTGTGAGTGTGTGTGTGTTTCAGTATGAGTGTGTTTGTATGTTTCTACCTTTACAACATTTCTAAGTTTAAATAGACACTTTAGAAAAAAGTTCATATACGTTTTAGTCACTTGGTCAAAAATTGTACACGTCAAAGGGGGGGGGGGCCTGATCAATGGTTAAGTCAGGGGCCCCAAAATTTCTAGTGGCGGCCCTGTCGCTCGTACTCAACAGTTAGCTCACCACTCTAAATTGGCAATTATATAGTTATCTAAATAAATTACTTCAAATGACTTTTGAATACGCTGGTTGGCTGTAAAGGAAGACTTGCATATAAAGAATAACCACATTTTTCTCCAAGAAGGCTATTTTATCCAACTTTGATTAAATTATTTTAGATATTTATTCTCATGTTGTACTATCATAACTTATATTTTTCAGGTACATTTTGTTTTTCCTAATACATTTACAGATTGGCAAATAACATCTATTAGTTATGAAGAAAAGTTTAAACACACAATAAGCATTACAACAACCAAGCCTGCTTTTCACATTGCCTTTATTATTTGACCACTGTTAGTAATATATTGAGTATATGGTTAATTATTTATTTCCTGAATGTGACATATTTTTCTTTCTAATCTGTATTGGATCTGAATTCAGAAATGAATAAAAGGGGCTACAAAACCTCACTAAATTCCATGAGATCACATTTTTAGGAATAACGGAGTTCCTCCACCACTAGTGGGCAGTATAACTCTTGATTGTCTTAATTTTTATTTTTATTAAAGCAAATTCTTTAGATTTTTTTTTTACTCTTAAAAAAGGATTAGTTATTCCCATTGTTTTGAATCAGGAACTTGCATTTATATTTTCACTCCATCCAACTCATCATATTTGCATTCACAAGTAAAGATATTTTCTACTACAATGGAAAAAGTTCAAATTCTAATAAAGCATTATTCCTAATTTGTAACATTTATTGCAATTGTAATAATTAAAATGTGGGTCTTAGGTCAGTTGAAATGAGTTATGAAAAATATTTGAGTGTGTTTTCGGCGTGTTGTTAGAAATTTAGCTTCTGCACCTTCCCCATATGCAAGTTCGAATTTTCCCTTATCAGGTACATTGAAAGAAAAAAATATCATAGAAAATAACTACTTTTGTAAGGTTTAGGGTGCAGGATGTGCAAACTATTTCAATTAAAATTGTATTCCAAGCAACAGAATATAAATCATGAATGGTTTCCTGCACAAAAATCAGTAACTGAAATATAAAATATTTATAGAATAACAAGCTAGAATATGTTTAATTTCCTGTTGTATTTATTAACATTAGGTGGCCAATGGTTAGAGGAGTTGGGACGGAAAACAGAAAGATAAGAAAAGATAAAGCGATAGAATGAAGACAGCAGAAGATTGACTAAGATTGAAGAATATGTATATAGATATTGAGGCCTCTGGTACTCAAAGGTGCCATATGTGTGCTGGTCACATTTACTGATATGCTGTATTTATAAAGTGCTATACAAGAGTTCAATAAATATATCTTAAAGAAACAAACATAAACCGACATACTGATACAGAAGGAGTGAAGAGACTGGTGTCAGTGGGAACTTACGCTCTAGGTGGTTAATTTGGGTGAGATAGAGAAGAGATGAGCGGATCACTTAGCTGGTGGTGGTCTAAACACAAAGAGGATACGATGCAGATTACATTGGGTTAACTGGTGTGCTTTAAGCAATGCTGCTGCTGCTGCTGCTGATACTGTAGAGTTACAGACACATCTGTTCTCCATATCCCTGCCCCAGTCTGTGCAGTCACATCTTGCAGGTCTTTTGCTCACTTCATTTTAAACAGAATAAAACTCTGTCTTCTCTTTCAAGTGTGGGCTGTGTATTACTGGGTAGCAGCTGCTTTCTGTTGTGTATCAGGATATCTAAAGAAAATGAACAGCTCTCGGGACAATGCATTCGCCAGGCTTGAAATTAACCCATTTATTTACCAGTGGGGCTAGTTCTACATTACACTGGGGTTCAAATTAGTTAAAAAGAGAAACAGAGAATTAGAGATACATCTGAAAAGATGGCTGTTCTACATACTGTATATATGTGAGGTAGATTTCTAAGATAAAAAGTACGTTTTCCTACACATTTAGCCTAAAAATAGAGTCTAAAAAGAAGTTTACATGGTATATATACCAGGACTGCTTTGAAAAGCAAACCCTACAATTTTTGATAACAAAATAGCCATTTTAATTGCTTATAAGAAAATTGGTTTTATGCAGCTTATACAATGCAGCACTATGCATATATAACAATTACTTTACAGTCACTTTTATCCCATTCTACCTCATTTGTTTCTTCATTTATCTGCCTATTCACTTGAATCGTCTCTCATTCAAATCTACCCCTTACCCCACTGTCCCTCTGTCCTCATACAGATATCCAGATGTCTGTCTAGACATATATAAGGAGTCTTTACCCAGATAATCCAGCAAATATATGAATATATAATCCATATGAATATGTAACATTGAATGCATAGCAGCCTTACATTTATTAATACTCTTTTATTTAACAGGCACTTTGTTTGTATGTAAATCAGCAATATTTCAGGGGGTGGGCAACAAATAATTTCGCTCCCAGGAGTCATTTGTGTGCAGACATAATTAAGCTGTATGGGTGACACTTCCTTGGTAGTCTTGTTGTGGGGCGTAAAATAGTACAAAGGATCTACCTGAGAGTAAGGGGGAGAGTAGTCAGCAGATTCTAAAAGGATAGTTCTCTGCAGCCAATCTAAGGTTATAGTCAAAAATGAAAAAAAGAAAATGCGCTAAAAAAGCTAGACCACTACAATATGGAAATAGTTAAAGGGACACTGAACCCAATTTTTTTTTCAGATAGAGCATGCAATTTTAAGCAACTTTCTAATTTACTCCTATTATCAATTTTTCTTCGTTCTCTTGCTATCTTTATTTGAAAACGAAGGCATCTAAGCTTTTTTTATTAGTTCAGAACTCTGGACAGCACTTTTTTATTGGCACATTAATTTATCCACCAATCAGCAAGAACAACCCAGGTTGTTCACCAAAAATGGTCCGGAATCTAAATGTACATTTTTGCATTTCAAATAAAGATACCAAGAGAATGAAGACAATTTGATAATAGGAGTAAATTAGAAAGTTGCTTAAAATTCCATGCTCTATCTGAATCACGAAAGAAAAAATTTGGGTTCAGTGTCCCTTTAAGGAGAGTGTTAGAATTTATTTTTAAAATGAATGCATAACCGTGTTAATTTCAACAATTTTAACACATTTTATATAAAATATTGGCGCAGAATAACACCTCTAATTAGATGTACAAACAATACATAAAATATTCCACCGGTGGAAATAAAATCTCAGTGTATTCTATTAGTACATGATATTACACACTGCTAAAAAAAACTTCAAATAACAGTATCTTACAAAACATATAATGCTCACAAATTTAGAACGTTAAAAGTCCACAGTCAATGGTGAAATGGTTTAGTCCGCTCTTTAAGAGACAAGATCCTAGAATGTTACGTCTGTTTGTTAAAATTTTAAGAGGGTATGTTGGCTCCAGAGGGGTTAAAGAGACATAGCAGTCAATATAGTGAGATATCCATTGGATATATGTTAAAACAACTTGATCTGGACCTTGAAATCTTCCGGTGAGGGGTCGCCTGGTTTACTTCACCACTTTACCTTACTTAGAAGATGTGGCAGCACTCAGTTTGCGCTTGTATCCTTGCAGCGTCCGTCCCTCTAACTGTCTCAGCTGGATACAGTCTGTTGCAATTTCCTCCACGCTCGGCACGGTCACCTGAGTTCAGGTCTCCAATCAGGAGCTAGTACCTTGGCGTGGTTTTCAAAACTCACAGGTGATATGTTTCTTTTTCGAAATCCACAAAATATCTTTGTATAATTGTACAGAGCGCCCTGTCAGATTGTGCTGATAGATTAACTTCTACGCGTTTCAGCCCTTCGTGGGCGTTTATCAAGAGGAATCTAATGTTCACAATCTGTATCCTTTTATAACAAAGTGTGTGGAACTCCTCCTCATCACAGGTGTCAATGTTTTCTTAATGATTACCAGTGTTAGTTTCTTGAGGTTCCGGTAACAATAGTGATAGTCAAGTTACTGATCAAGACAACAAACAATTTAGACCTCAGTGCCCTTTGCCTTATTCCATCACAAAATAAGTGTCATTGTCAGTTCTTGTGAACTGTTCTATCTTTTGCTAAAGTGAGCTGCTACTTGTGGTTTTCATAGGATAGTGTGAAATATCACTGATCCCGTACCTCCCCTTATATGTTCTAGCGCCCCCCTTGGGGATGCCGTCAAACACTTTGAAAACCACTGATGTAGAGGGATAATTTGGTAATTAGTTGAGGTGTTGTATTGGTGTGTAGAGCCTGCTGTTCTCTGCAGGGTAATACAGGGTAAGGAGTTTTGTATTTGCTGATCATCAAATGAGTACAAAAAGCAGCTCACTGCTCCAAAAAAGCTTAAAAGCACTGAAATAAACAATATTATCATTTTTATGACAGACACATGCTGTAGATATCTTTTCTACTTTGTACTAGGAAACATTCTCCAGCATCTTCACAACGTTACTTGGCCTTACAATGGAGTCTTAGTGCAATAACTAATTCTTCTGTACATATTTACATATTTACTATTTATGCTTTGGTAATAAAGAGGTTACATTTAGTCAGTCACTGCAAATAAGTTCAAATAAACATTTTATATTTGTTAGGTGGAGCCTATAAAGTTTATAATTAAAAATTAAATTGAAAGTTGTATTTCTTAATAAGTAGATTATTTAGTGGATAATTAGATATTGTTGTAACCAAAGGTAAACTAATGCAGTTTCTAAAATGTATACAGCTTTTAGTTTGGGATTCAGATGGTATTTATAGGCAGAACCATTTTATTATGCATCATTGTCCTCTTTTATGTTCAAAAATGGCTAACGTCATTAGGTATAAAGGCCAAATTTCACCCAATGAATCTTGGATTATCCCAACAAAGCCAAAAACTTCAAAAGAGAGCCAAAAACCATTACTACATATCTGTTTATACCGCAAAGGAATGAAAAATTATGAGTTAGCCTGGGAAAACTGATAAAAATAAATGGAATAGGGAGAAGTTGTAGGGTAAAATTACTTTATGTGCGTTCCCAACCAGGGTTGAAACATGTCCTATTTTTGGTCATATAAACATGCTTTTTCCTCATAGTCCTGCAATGCATTGTGATACTTTTTAATTTAACCATTACAATTAGTTATACAACTGTTCCTACTCAGGGCCGTCTTTATTACTGACTGGACCCTGGGCAAACATTTTCTTGGCCCCCCCCCCCCCCATGCAATTTCGCTCTCCACCCCAATATACCAAAAAAAAACAACTAAATCACTGCTGGGCTAATCATTAAAAAAATTGCAATATGTGAAACTGGACCTAAGCAGTACTAATAAGTAAATAAATATATAAATTCCTCCCCTCTGGATTAATTTAATATGCTTTTGAATGTGATTCTGGTGTGAGGTTAGCTGGTTAAAGAGATTTAGGGCAGCCAACAGGAGCAAAGCAAGGTAAAGACTGAGGCGGAAGCATAGAGGTGCAGACAGATATAAGTTTACTGACTGGAACAGTAGAACTACTATGGGAAGCTGTAAAATCTGAAACAGAGAGAAATAAAAACTATAAAAATAAACCTTACCTTAATGTGTGAAGTATCAGCATGACACTATACATCAGCCACAGCAGCACATGTCACTACTTTGCTAGGAACAAGTTCCCTCTCATCCTGCACTAGACAATGCTGCATGGGGGACGGGCATGTGTACACTCACTTATTCTTTTCACTGACACCTTTCTACAAAACACTGTTTTCATAACAAACTTCAGTTAGTTGATCTTAGAGCCACAGCAGAAAGAGCAGGGCTAAGGGGACCAGCAGACTGGATGCTGTCTGCCCAAGGCTGCATGGATACAGACGAGTCACACAGCCTCAAGACTGAAGAGAGCAGTGTGTGCAGCTGCACAGATGCTCAAATCCTCACGTGCCTGCCACTCCAGCTTTCTGCTGCATGCGCCTATAGTGAGCCCTACCCAGAAACAATCTCCACCACCAGAGCAGTTACCTGGTGACAGTAGTAACCCCAGCAGGACCTTTTCTGATGCAGTGGGATTGACTGGATGCCTAGTTAGGGCTTAGCATCCAGTGCTGCACAGTGCACATCTAAAACAGCACATGGCACTAGCTTGGAATGTCACATGACATCGGCATGGTCTGGCACAGTTTCTCACAAATAAATATAAGCAAAGAACTTTTGACTGTGACAATATTAGGACTGACTGTGTGTGTCCTCCATATCACATGACATCAGCAGTCTGGCATGAACTAAAAAAAAAAAAAATTTTTTTTTTAGGACTCTTGGGCCCCTCAACAAAGACTGGGCCCAGGGCAGCTGCCCCTTTTGCCCTGTGTTAAAGACGGTCCTGTTCCTACTGATCAGAAGCCCTTTCCTGAATGGTATTAGGTTGTGCATAGTTCTTTCTATATTTATCTCCTAGGACAAGATTCCAGTCTTATTTATCAACTTCAAGGATCCATATTTTTGTCATTATATTAAGATATATGCAATTACTTAGCTATAACAATTATTATCGTAAGTTCCATTTTCAGAACGTTGTAGATGGAATAAAATATCAGATTAATATATTTATCAGCACACATCTGCCTCATTATTGGACAGCTCCAAACAGTTTTAATATTTCAAAGAGTGGCGGTTCTACACGGGGTCTACAGGGGCCAGTGCCCCTGAAAAAATTTCCTGCCCCCCCCCCCTGTGGCCCTCCCTGAGCTGCCCGGTAATATCTATTAAAAAAAACAGAATTCATTGTGTGTTTCAACTTTTTTACGTCCGGACCAGACCGCATCTGGCTGTACCCAACCTATCCAGCCCGTGTTCCACTTCCACCCACAACCGGCAACCCTTCTAGCCTGCTACTCAGCTGGAGCAGCACTGAGTCTGGACTACTAGTCTAGAAGACAGCAGGCACAGCTTTCTTCCTGATCTATGCGTGATGTGAGACTGTCGGACATCACGTGACCACGCGCGTGACTTCACGTCAGCGAGAAGACCCGCACTGTGAGGGGAGTATCAGTAAAAAAAGGGTGACTCGTCGGGTGAGTTAGCATTTATGGATGGTATATCTGTGTGTATTTGTGTGTCTTATAGGGAATGTAATACCTCATAAACAAAATAAGCTGCATCAGAAAATATTATGACTATATGAGCATTATATGGTCACCCTTTGAATAACATTGTGTATAATTGTCTGCAGCAATGTTATAAGCCAGACTTATTCTCGCTTCTACCTACTGCAGATAAACCAAACAGCAATGAAATTAAGTTCACTAATTTTAAATATATCCGATGCATTTATTATGTTTTTTATCTTTCATTTTTATTCTCTCCAAGAAGTTTTAGTTTGGACCATTCCAATTAATGTTTTCACTATTGTGAAACCTGAAGTGGATTAGTATAACGTAATTACCTCTAGGTCTCTCTTGTATGCCCATAAAAAATATTCTGAAGACTACATGAGTGATTATGCCCACAGACAATTTTTTATGCCCATAAAACATTGTAAAGACTGAAGAGCAGATTTGAGGTGCTTGCCTCCATGCTGTTCTTATGTTCGGAAGACTCAATATGATGCTAGGGTTGCCAGCTGTCCAGTAAAATCTTCACAAAAATAATGGACAGTTAAATGTCCAGTATTTTAAACTGCATTTCGATAAATAATACATTTATTGAGTAAAGTAATCAACAGTATCTGCCCGTGTTAAGTAGGGAGGGATGGTTACTTGTGAAATGAGACGTATGCCTCTACGTTGTTTTTCTTCTTCTAGTAGTTTTTCTCCATTTTAATGTGCCCACCTGATTAAACACTGGCCCCACCTTGGCCCCACCTTGCCCCCCCCAGTAACATTTGTCTAGAACCGCCACTGATTTCAAATGTTTTTCAACATAGAGGCCTATATTACAATGGACCACACAATATTAGTACCACTGCGTGTTATTTTACACTTATATTACAAGTTATATTTTATCGCTTAAGCTAAGTCAATGGTGCTCTTAACCTCCACTATAGTTTATCACTGAATTTTAAGTATAATGCACTTCACACATATATACATTATTAAAAAAAATGTATACTTTATTTATGAAGCACCATCATATTCCGCAGCGCTGTCCATGGGTACAATTCATTTAAATAAAACAATGACATAAAACTTGAACAACAAAGCACAAGAGCGCATCCACGACTCAAGGTAAATCTAAAACACATTTATTCTGAGCATATAATCTATTGCACTTACAAGAGGGTTAAAATAAATGAGCCTTGGTTACAACAAGCCCGTGATGCAGATCCAGGTAACAGTTCCGTACAGCTTCTACCTTCGCACTGCTTAGAGTGAGCTGTCCTGTATATCCTCCGCTCTGGTTTTCCAATTGGAGCTTTTCGGTCTCTTATGTCTCTTGCTGGGTACTGACAACTGTTCAAATAGACCGTCCTGTCGTCTACGCGTTTCGTCCGGCTTCTGCAGACTTTCTCAAGACACTGAGGACGGCTGATCAGCTCACTCTAAGCAGTGCGAAGGTAGAAGCTCACTCTAAGCAGTGCGAAGGTAGAAGCTGTACGGAACTGTTACCCGGATCTGCATCACGGGCTTGTTGTAACCAAGGCTCATTTATTTTAACCCTCTTGTATGTGCAATAGATTATATGCTCGGAATAAATGTGTTTTAGATTTACCTTGAGTCGTGGATGCGCTCTTGTGCTTTGTTGTTCCAGTGTATTCGTTGTCAGTGCACCCCTTAGTGCCCTGTGAAAGAAGAAGCAGCACCACAGGCTCAACATTACGGGAGAACTATCCAGAGGAAGTGAAAATAACAGATATTAGTTTTCTACTAGACTCCCGGTGCCACATACTTTACCATATTTTGCTGATATTTATTATAATATATGGTAATTATAATAAACTTTTTACATTTTTATCGTATTATTTATTTTTTATTAAACACTCGCAGTTAGAAGATATTAATACCTATGGGGTTTATGTATTTTAACTTTGAAGCATCTTTATAGGAATGTTGTGATTAATAAATACTCCG
Organism: Bombina bombina; assembly: GCF_027579735.1. Lineage (NCBI taxonomy): Eukaryota > Metazoa > Chordata > Amphibia > Anura > Bombinatoridae > Bombina > Bombina bombina. The sequence continues at coordinate 479,845,103 of NC_069500.1, forward strand.
AAAAATATTTTTCCATATTCCCCAAAATATCTTTCCACATATAACGGTACTCACAGCTAGCGCAGTATTTTGTTTGGTAAATGATATAAAACTTGTAAGAGACAGGACAACATTTACAAAAAACATTCAGGAGGAATTGAGGGCCCTATTCCCGTGTGAACTTACAATCTAGAATACAATCTAAACATACACTTATATTTATTTAAATCAGTGCTAAAAGCAGTGAAACATTTTATTTTTTTATTAATAAACCTTTATTTTACATGTAATAAGTGTAAATATAACTGAAAATAGAAACATACAGGGGCAAAAAATGTGTTTTGTCCAAAAGATTTGTTTCAGTTCTGCTGAATTTTGTCCATGCAGTCATCCAGTTCGAACAAACATTGGATTCGGATTTGTTACCATTATTTCTAATGGGAACAGCTAATATAGGCAATATTTAAAAAAGCTTACATTATAGGATTCCAACAATTAAATAAGTATATTTTACAATGTTAAATGAACATACAACTCATGTTTGACTAAAATTTAGACATGTGCAATTCGTTTTGGATCGATTCGGAAATTCGGAAAATTCGGAGATTCGGATCGATTCGAATTTCCGAATTAAAATACTGCTGAATCTACCGAATAAATCCGAATCGAATCGAAGACATCCGAATCGATTCGAATACATACGAATCAATTCGGATGTATTCGGTAGATTCGGATGGCTGTGTATTACACTAGTATTGTACAGTATATTAGGTTTTATCACTCTGCTATGGGTTAAACCTAATATACAGTACATAATACTAGTGTAATACACAGCACATCCCACCTAACACTTACCGAAATTCCAAATTACCGAATCGATTTGAACCAAATCGAACCAAATTTTTTCCGAATCCGAAAGAATCCGAATGAATCCGAAACGAATTCATTCGAATTTTTCCGAATTCGAATAGATCCGAACCGAAATTCGAATCAATCCGAATCGATACAAACCGAACCGAAACAAATTTTTTGAAGCTGCACAAGTCTACTAAAATTCAACATTTAGTGCCTGACCGGCTGTGCCTAATATCAGTCATTAGTAATACTGTAGCAGGATTAGACTGGGGACGATGGACAAATTAATGGTCAGACCCCCTGTACATCATTACAAACAAAAGGAATTAATAATCAATCAATATAACTCCTTCCCCCATTCCTGCACCTTTTTTTTTGGCACCATAAACAAATGAAGGAATTGATTTTGTAAAGCAATCATTCAATCTTCATCCGTTTCATCTAATAATGTTATTAGCTGTTTGTATATGAAACAACTCGAGAAATTTGCACGCGTCCAATCAGCTGTGGGAATGCTGCTTTTACTCTGGCAGCATAAAAAAAATGTTTTTGTTTTTTTGTTTTTTTTTGGAAGAGATCAAAATCGCAGTGGTGGAAATATCAGTGGAACATACATAATAAGAATATCAGCTTGCAGCATATCAAAATCTATTTCACAGTTTCATCTGTAAAAGCATATAGGTGATGTCAGAAACATCAATATAATTAAGATTTAGCATTCTATTCAATGGTAATGGTGGCAAGTTTGTCACCTGTTAGAGCAGAATAGGAGAGTGAAAGCAAACAAAATTTATGTGCAGAATGTGAGTGAACAATAGCTAAAGGTACATATGTGCAAAACAGTGAGAGTGAACAATAGCTAACGGTACATATGTGCAGAACAGTGAGAGTGAACAATAGCTAACAGTACATATGTGCAAAACAGTGAGAGTGAACAATAGCTAACGGTACATATGTGCAGAACAGTGAGAGTGAATAATAGCTAACAGTACATATGTGCAAAACAGTGAGAGTGAACAATAGCTAACGGTACATATGTGCAGAACAGTGAGAGTGAACAATAGCTAACGGTACATATGTGCAGAACAGGGAGAGTGAACAACAGCTAACGTTACATATGTGCAGAACAGTGAGAGTGAACAATAGCTAACGGTACATATGTGCAGAACAGGGAGAGTGAACAACAGCTAACGTTACATATGTGCAGAACAGTGAGAGTGAACAATAGCTAACAGTACATATGTGCAGAACAGTGAGAGTGAACAATAGCTAACGTTACATATGTGCAAAACAGTGAGAGTGAACAATAGCTAACGGTACATATGTGCAGAACAGTGAGAGTGAACAATAGCTAACAGTACATATGTGCAGAACAGTGAGAGTGAACAATAGCTAACGGTACATCTGTGCAGAACAGGGAGAGTGAACAACAGCTAACGGTTCATATGTGCAGAACAGTGAGGGTGAACAATCGCTAACAGTACATATGTGCAGAACAGTGAGAGTGAACAATAGCTAACAGTACATATGTGCAGAACAGTGAGAGTGAACAATAGCTAACAGTACATATGTGCAGAACAGTGAGAGTGAACAATAGCTAACAGTACATATGTGCAGAACAGTGAGAGTGAACAATAGCTAACAGTACATATGTGCAGAACAGGGAGAGTGAACAACAGCTAACGGTTCATATGTGCAGAACAGTGAGGGTGAACAATAGATAACAGTACATATGTGCAAAACAGTGAGAGTGAACAATAGCTAACGGTACATATGTGCAGAACAGTGAGAGTGAACAATAGCTAACAGTACATCTGTGCAGAACAGTGAGAGTGAACAATAGCTAACAGTACATCTGTGCAGAACAGTGAGAGTGAACAATAGCTAACAGTACATATGTGCAGAACAGTGAGAGTGAACAATAGCTAACAGTACATCTGTGCAGAACAGTGAGAGTGAACAATAGCTAACAGTACATCTGTGCAGAACAGTGAGAGTGAACAATAGCTAATGGTACATATGTGCAGAACAGTGAGAGTGAATAATAGCTAACAGTACATATGTGCAAAACAGTGAGAGTGAACAATAGCTAACGGTACATCTGTGCAGAACAGTGAGAGTGAACAATAGCTAACAGTACATCTGTGCAGAACAGTGAGAGTGAACAATAGCTAATGGTACATCTGTGCAGAACAGTGAGAGTGAACAATAGCTAATGGTACATATGTGCAGAACAGTGAGAGTGAATAATAGCTAACAGTACATATGTGCAAAACAGTGAGAGTGAACAATAGCTAACGGTACATCTGTGCAGAACAGTGAGAGTGAACAATAGCTAACAGTACATCTGTGCAGAACAGTGAGAGTGAACAATAGCTAACAGTACATCTGTGCAGAACAGTGAGAGTGAACAATAGCTAATGGTACATATGTGCAGAACAGTGAGAGTGAATAATAGCTAACAGTACATATGTGCAAAACAGTGAGAGTGAACAATAGCTAACGGTACATCTGTGCAGAACAGTGAGAGTGAACAATAGCTAACGGTACATATGTGCAGAACAGTGAGAGTGAATAATAGCTAACAGTACATATGTGCAAAACAGTGAGAGTGAACAATAGCTAACAGTACATCTGTGCAGAACAGTGAGAGTGAACAATAGCTAACAGTACATCTGTGCAGAACAGTGAGAGTGAACAATAGCTAATGGTACATATGTGCAGAACAGTGAGAGTGAACAATAGCTAATGGTACATATGTGCAGAGTATGGCCCCTATTTAACAAAGGTCTTGCGGACCTGATCCGACAGTGCGGATCAGGTCCGCAAGACCTCGCTGAATGCGGAGAGCAATACACTCTCCGTATTCAGCATTGCACCAGCAGCTCACAAAAGCTGCTGGTGCAACGCCGCCACCTGCAGACTCGCAGCCAATCGGCCGCCAGCAGGGAGGTGTTAATCAACCCGGTCGTACTCGATCGGGTTGAATTGCGGCGATTCCTGTCAGCCTGCTCAGAGCAGACGGACAGGGTTATGGAGCAGCGGTCTTTGTGACCGCTGCTTCATAACTGCTGTTTCTGGCGAGTCTGAAGACTCGCCAGAAACACGGGTCATCAAGCTCCTTTCAGAGCTTGATAGATAGGCCCTATGAGTGAACAATAGCTAATGGTACGTATGAGAAGAATGTGAGGGAGACCATTAGGTAATGGTAAATATTAGGGTTGCACCGATACTAGTATCGGTATCGGTGCCGATACCAAGTATTTGCATTAGTACTTGTATTCGTGTAAATGCACCGATACTTAAACCGATACCTCCAATTCCTACCCATACGCCATCTTGTGGCGTTTTTCAAACTGCATGTTCCCATTTCATTTAAAGCTAGAGTGGAGACTTAACTAAAAATTGTTTACTTTTGTTCTGCCAATACAAATCGCTGTTATTTGTATTATTGTATGTCAGAGCAGTGCTCCAAAAGCTGCTACTTTACAGCTGGAAGCCTACCTGGGAGAGATCACTGTACCTCGTTCAGGCAAACCCCTGATGTACTGGGCAGTTAATAAACTGAGATTTAATGGCCCAAAAATATCTTTCTGACCCATGCAGTAGTGTGAAAAGTGAAAGACTATTCAACTTAGCGTCAAACGTCCTTACTGATAAAAGAAACAGACTTATAGCTGAACATGCAGAGATGCTTCTGTTCCTTAATAAGAACTTGCTTTTGAAAAATTACTCTAATTGCTAGATTGCCTGTTATACTGCAAGTTCTCATCTTTCACAATTATACTCAAAACATACTGTACTCTGAGGAACAGCCTTAGCTAGGGCTGGACTGGGAATAAAAAGCAGCCCTGGGAAAATGTGAAGACCATCCCTATTTGCTGTTGAGTCAGTAGAATGCAAATGCCCCATTTTTCTCAAAGAGGAATACTGGGAAACTCCTTCCCCAATATTATTTTCAGAATTAAATTATATTACTTTGTATTAAATACAAATGTCAGATTGATGAGTTATATAGGCACCCTACAACCCAATTGCAACCAGTAATCACCCCTTTAAATTGTAGCTTTCCAGCCCCAGCTGCTGCATCTGTTAGTTATTGTTGTTATTATAATATATGTTATTGTAATATTTTTATTTATAAACATGTTCTGTGAACTTTGTGACAACAAGCACAAAAAACTGTTTTATTATTTCAAAATGTCTTTTGAGATACAGTTCATAATTATAAAGAAGCGATCTTAAATCTGTATTGTGCTTGGTAAATTGTCATGACATAAAAAAAGTATCGGTAATTGGTATCGGTGAGTATTTGAAATAAAGTATCGGTACTTGTACTCGGTCTTAAAAAAATGGTATCGGTGCAACCCTAGTAAATATATTTAGAATGTGAGAGTGACCATTAGCTAATGGTACATACTGTACTGTATTTGCAGATTGTGAGCGTGAACAATAGATAGCGGTACTTACAGTCATGTGAAAAAGAAAGTACACCCTCTTTGAATTCTATGGTTTTACGTATCAGGACATAATAACAATCATCTGGTCCTTTGCAGGTCTTAAAATTAGATAAATACAATCTCAGATGAACAACAACACATAAAATATTAAACCATGTCATGATTTATTTAATAAAAATAAAGCCAAGTGGGCGGAACTTCAGACTAGCGGCGTGGAAGAAGAGCTCCGTTAAATCAGCTCTCAAAGTTCGTTAAAAATGCTGCTGTCCGCCTCTCCCACGCAGTTACCTTGTTGGATACCTGATTGCCATGAATCCCAACTGGTGTTAGAGTGTGAAGGGCCGGTTATCGCCCTTGCCCCTGAGAAGCATCACACATTGTGTAGCGCCGGAGCTTTTGGGTGCCATATTGGAAACAGGGCCTTCTCGCCCGTGCTATCGCAGCGCCCCTTACAAGCTGACAAGATTCAAACTGCAGGCTGGTTGCCTCTGTGACTACCGTTTCAACTACATGGATCCCGGAGCAAGTGGGCTGAGTCGGCACGAAGTGTGCACACAACCTAAGGACTGTGTAGGCCTCTGTGCGTAACGGCTATATCGCATCGGCGGCACCGCGGGCCCATGGGGGAGCGAGAGACATCAGAGCACAGACACCGTTAGAGGACCACACCTTGGTCACCACACCAGAGCCCGGAGGGGTCCGGGGGTTGTTGGGCGGACCAAATGCACACAGAATAAGCAATCTAGCCAGTTCCCTTACAGACGCTTTACTGAACCCTCAATTTCCTCTGAACAAGTTTATGTATTGTTGCACAGCCTGTAGCTAGAGGATGTAAACTGACCGAGGTGACTGCCACTTTATTAAACCTATCTACTTCTCTACTGGGGCGTGTAGAGGTCGGGGCCCTCTGGAACTTTGCTTGCATTCATTCATTCTTTCAGAGACTGGCAGAAATAAACATATAAACCCACAGGGACATCTTCCACACAACTGTAACCTTTGCAACTAGACTTCCTTGCTAAAATCAGCAATTTGTCTCATATATGAGGGTAGATCAATATTTTACAGCCCTCCCCTAAATCATCAGACACAGTGGTTGCAGATTCTACTATGTTGCTTCGGGAACTTAAATCTTTCTTCCTACCGAAGATGGAATCTATTCAGGCGGGGGTGGACACCCTCACTTCAGAGGTATGTCAAATCTCCACAAGAATTACTCACGCAGAACAACGTATATCTGATGTTGAGGATAGGCAAAATTTGGCCTCCGCCACCCTACAACAGCTTCAACGTCAAAATCAAGCACTACTAGACAAGGTAGATGACCTAGAGGCTCCTAACGCTGTTTTTTACCGCCCGCTGGTATTTGGAGTCAGTCAGGAAAGGGTCTAACGCTCACTTTGCAGCCGCGACTTTTCCATACCGCAGATCCCCCTACGCCATTTGCGTATCCTATCTTTTCAATGGGATCTTTCTAACGCTGGTATTTAGAGTCTTGGCTGAAGTGAGCGTTAGAAATCTAACGACAAAACTCCAGCCGCAGAAAAAAGTCAGGAGTTAAAGGGACAGTACACTGTAAAATTGTTTTTCCATAAATGTATTTTAAATGACTTGTTATACCAACTGCAGAGTATAAAATATTTGAGAAATTGCATTTTTGGGTTTATTTGTGTATCTGAAGTAGCTGGTTTTGTGCTTTGAAACCACAGCCTATTACAATGGGTTAAGCTTCAGGTAATATCAGATCTCATTATGTTATCACTTTCATGTACACAGACTTGCTTCCTTATCTTATATTTGTCTGGAACACCAAAGCTCAATACATAGAGAGAACAATGGAAAATTATCATTTTATTACTTAACTATCATGCCCCCACTGAGGGTGTAATCTCTTCTGCTGGCTGTGTTTACTTAGGCTTGTAAATAGCATATACGCAAGTATCAAAACTTTCAGTATAGGTTGGGAAACCACAAGCTAAATCAGCTATTTCAAATGCTGAAATATGAGTAAAGGAGCTACTTGCAACCAATTTAATACACTCTAGCAGGTAAAAAGGATCATTGGGAATAATTTAAAGGGGAGAAAGTTTTTGGGTGAACTGTCCCTTTAAGAGCTTTATGGGCTAACGCCGGTTTATAAAGCTCTTAACTTCTGTGCTCTAAAGTACATTAACACCCATAAACTACCTATGTACCAATAAACCGAGGCCCCCCCACATTGCTGCCACTCTAATAAAAATTTTTTAACCCCTAATCTGCCGACCGCACACCGCCGCAACCTATGTTATCCCTACGTACCCCTAATCTGCTGCCCCTAACACCGCCGACCCCTATATTATATTTATTAACCCCTAATCTGCCGCCACCAACGTCGCTGCTACCTTACCTACAATTATTAACCCCTAATCTGCCGACCGGACCTCACCGCTACTATAATAAAGTTATTAACCCCTAATCCGCCTCACTCCCGCCTCACTAACCCTATAATAAATAGTATTAACCCCTAATCTGCCCTCCCTAACATCGCCAACACCTAACTTCAAGTATTAACCCCTAATCTGACGACCGGACCTCACCGCTACTATAATAAATGTATTAACCCCTAAAGCTAAGTCTAACCCTAACACTAACACCCCCCTAAATTAAATATAATTTAAATCTAACGAAATAAATTAACTATTATTAAATAAATTATTCCTATTTAAAGCTAAATACTTAACTGTAAAATAAACCCTAATATAGCTACAATATAAATTATAATTATACAGGGAGTGCAGAATTATTAGGCAAATGAGTATTTTGACCACATCATCCTCTTTATGCACGTTGTCTTACTCCAAGCTGTATAGGCTCGAAAGCCTACTACCAATTAAGCATATTAGGTGATGTGCATCTCTGTAATGAGAAGGGGTGTGGTCTAATGACATCAACACCCTATATCAGGTGTGCATAATTATTAGGCAACTTCCTTTCCTTTGGCAAAATGGGTCAAAAGAAGGAATTCATAGGCTCAGAAAAGTGAAAAATAGTGAGATATCTTGCAGAGGGATGCAGCACTCTTAAAATTGCAAAGCTTCTGAAGAGTGATCATCGAACAATCAAGCGTTTCATTCAAAATAGTCAACAGGGTCGCAAGAAGCGTGTGGAAAAACCAAGGCGCAAAATAACTGCCCATGAACTGAGAAAAGTCAAGCGTGCAGCTGCCAAGATGCCACTTGCCACCAGTTTGGCCATATTTCAGAGCTGCAACATCACTGGAGTGCCCAAAAGCACAAGGTGTGCAATACTCAGAGACATGGCCAAGGTAAGAAAGGCTGAAAGACGACCACCACTGAACAAGACACACAAACTGAAACGTCAAGACTGGGCCAAGAAATATCTCAAGACTGATTTTTCTAAGGTTTTATGGACTGATGAAATGAGAGTGAGTCTTGATGGGCCAGATGGATGGGCCCGTGGCTGGATTGGTAAAGGGCAGAGAGCTCCAGTCCGACTCAGACGCCAGCAAGGTGGAGGTGGAGTACTGGTTTGGGCTGGTATCATCAAAGATGAACTTTTGGGGCCTTTTCGGGTTGAGGATGGAGTCAAGCTCAACTCCCAGTCCTACTGCCAGTTTCTGGAAGACACCTTCTTCAAGCAGTGGTACAGGAAGAAGTCTGCATCCTTCAAGAAAAACATGATTTTCATGCAGGACAATGCTCCATCACACGCGTCCAAGTACTCCACAGCGTGGCTGGCAAGAAAGGGTATAAAAGAAGAAAATCTAATGACATGGCCTCCTTGTTCACCTGATCTGAACCCCATTGAGAACCTGTGGTCCATCATCAAATGTGAGATTTACAAGGAGGGAAAACAGTACACCTCTCTGAACAGTGTCTGGGAGGCTGTGGTTGCTGCTGCACGCAATGTTGATGGTGAACAGATCAAAACACTGACAGAATCCATGGATGGCAGGCTTTTTAGTGTCCTTGCAAAGAAAGGTGGCTATATTGGTCACTGATTTGTTTTTGTTTTGTTTTTGAATGTCAGAAATGTATATTTGTGAATGTTGAGATGTTATATTGGTTTCACTGGTAAAAATAAATAATTGAAATGGGTATATATTTGTTTTTTGTTAAGTTGCCTAATAATTATGCACAGTAATAGTCACCTGCACACACAGATATCCCCCTAAAATAGCTATAACTAAAAACAAACTAAAAACTACTTCCAAAACTATTCAGCTTTGATATTAATTAGTTTTTTGGGTTCATTGAGAACATGGTTGTTGTTCAATAATAAAATTAATCCTCAAAAATACAACTTGCCTAATAATTCTGCACTCCCTGTATTGTAGCTATTTTAGGATTTATATTTATTTTACAGGCAACTTTGTATTTATTTTAACCAGGTACAATAGCTATTAAATAGTTAAGAACTATTTAATAGCTACCTAGTTAAAATAAGTACAAAATTACCTGTAAAATAAATCCTAACCTAAGTTACAATTAAACCTTACACTACACTATCAATAAATTAAATAAAATACCTACAATTAAATATAACACTACACTATCAATAAATGAATTACATACAAATCCCTACAAATAATTACAATTAAATAAACTAACTAAAGTACAAAAAATAAAAAAAGCTAAGTTACAAAAAATAAAAAAATTAATTACAAACATAATAAAAATATTACAACAATTTTAAGCTAATTACACCTACTCTAAGCCCCCTAATAAAATAACAAAGCCCCCCAAAAGAAAAAAATGCCCTACCCTATTCTAAAATTAAAATAGAAAAGCTCTTTTACCTTACCAGCCCTTAAAAGGGCCTTTTGCGGGGCATGCCATAAATAATTCAGCTCTTTTGCCTGTAAAAATAAACACAATACCCCCCCCACATTACAACCCACCACCCACATACCCCTAATCTAACCCAAACCCCCCTTGAATAAACCTAACACTAAGCCCCTGAAGATCTTCCTACCTTATCTTCACCACACCGGGTATGACTGATCTGTCCAGGCTCCGAAATCTTCATCCAAGCCCAAGCGGGGGCTGAAGATCCATCATCCTGCTGAAGTCTTCTATCAAGCGGCTGAAGAAGTCCAGAAGAGGCTCCAAAGTCTTCATCCTATCCGGGCAGAAGAGGAGATCCGGACCGGCAACCATCTTCATCCAAGCGGCATCTTCTATCTTCATCCGATGACGAGCGGCTCCATCTTGAAGACCTCCGGCGCGGATCCATCCTCTTCTTCTGACGTCCTAAGTCCGAATGAAGGTTCCTTTAAATGACGTCATCCAATATGGCGTCCCTCGAATTCCGATTGGCTGATAGGATTCTATCAGCCAATCGGAATTAAGGTAAGGAAAATCTGATTGGCTGATTGAATCAGCCAATCAGATTGAGCTCGCATTCTATTGGCTGTTACGATCAGCCAATAGAATGCGAGCTCAATCTGATTGGCTGATTGGATCAGCCAATCGGATTAAACTTGAATCTGATTGGCTGATTCCATCAGCCAATCAGATTTTTCCTACCTTAATTCCGATTGGCTGATAGAATCCGCTTGGGCTTGGATCAAGACTTCAGCAGGAGGATGGACGTCTTCAGCCCCCGCTTGGGCTTGGATCAAGACATCAGAGCCTGGATCGATCGGTGATACCCAGCGTGGTGAAGATAAGGTAGGAAGATCTTCAGGGGCTTAGTTTTAGGTTTATTTAAGGGGGGTTTGGGTTAGATTAGGGGTATGTGGGTGGTGGGTTGTAATGTTGGGGGGTGGTATTGTATGTTTTTTTTTACAGGCAAAAGAGCTGTTTACTTTGGGGCATGCCCCGCAAAAGGCCCTTTTAAGGGCTGGTAAGGTAAAAGAGCTTTTCTAATTTTATTTTAGAATAGGGTAGGGAATTTTTTTTATTTTGGGGGGCTTTGTTATTTTATTAGGGGGCTTAGAGTAGGTGTAATTAGCTTAAAATTGTTGTAATATTTTTAATATGTTTGTAAATATTTTTTTATTTTTTGTAACTTAGTTCTTTTTTATTTTTTGTACTTTAGTTAGTTTATTTAATTGTAGTTATTTGTAGGTATTGTATTTAATTAATTTATTGATAGTGTAGTGTTAGGTTTAATTGTAACTTAGGTTAGGATTTATTTTACAGGTAATTTTGTAATTATTTTAACTAGGTAACTATTAAATAGTTATTAACTATTTAATAGCTATTGTACCTGGTTAAAATGAATACAAAGTTGCCTGTAAAATAAATATTAATCCTAAAATAGCTACAATATAATTATAATTTATATTGTAGCTATATTAGGATTTATTTTACAGGTAAGTATTTAGCTTTAAATAGGAATAATTTATTTAATAAGAGTTAAATAATTTCGTTAGATTTAAATTATATTTAACTTAGGGGGGTGTTAGGGTTAGGGTTAGACTTAGCTTTAGGGGTTAATGCATTTATTAGAGTAGCGGTGAGATCCGGTCGGCAGATTAGGAGTTAATAATTGTAGGTAGGTGGAGGCGACGTTGGGGGCGGCAGATTAGGGGTTAATAAATATAATATAGGGGTCGGCGGTGTTAGGGGCAGCAGATTAGGGGTATTTAGGGATAACGTAGGTTGCGGCAGTGTACGGAGCGGCAGATTAGGGGTTAATTGTGTAATGCAGGTGTCAGCGATAGCGGGGGCGGCAGATTAGGGGTTAATAAGTGTAAGGTTAAGGGTGTGTAGACTCGGGGTACATGTTAGGGTGTTAGGTGCAGACTTAGGAAGTGTTTCCCCATAGGAAACAATGGGGACGCGTTAGGAGCTAAACGCTGCTTTTTTGCAGGTGTTAGTTTTTTTTTCAGCTCAAAATGCCCCATTGTTTCCTATGAGGGAATCATGCACGAGCACGTTTTTGAAGCTGGCCGCGTCCGTAAGCACCGCTGGTATTTAGAGTTGCAGTGGCGGTAAATTATGCTCTACGCTCCCTTTTTGGAGCCTAACGCAGCCATTCTGTGAACTCTAAATACCAGCGGTATTTAAAAGGTGCGGGGAAAAAAAAACACGAGTAGCTAACGCACCCCTTTGGCCGCAGAACTCTAAATCTTGCCGTAAGACAGGAGAGAGACACTCACATACAGATTATAGACCACGCATATGCAGTTCACCGGCAGGGTAAATTCTATAGATATGGCAATAAGGCTGGAAAACTTATGGCAAATATGGTTAGAATTCCTACACCTAAATCAAATATACCAGTGATTAGCATTGACCGAACTCTCTATACAGATACCCCTACAATCACGAAAGAATTTGTATCTTTCTACACAAAGCTATAGGCTAAGCAACAAATCACAGAGACTGACAAACCACTTTTTTGGAATAACATATCTATTCCAAAATTTACACAAGAGAAACAGTCTTCCCTCAACACCGCTATACAAACCCAGGAAGTAATTAATGCCATTAAGCACGCCAAATTGGGAAAAGCGGCAGGTCCGGACAGCCTCCCCATTGAACATTATAAGATTCTTAGTGCAGATATAACACCTACCTTATCGCTACTGTTTTCTGAATACCTATCGGGAAGTTCAAAAACTGACCCTAGGTTTACAGATGCCAACATCTGTATTATACCTAAGCCAGATAGGGATCCCACTCTGCCCTCGTCTTACAGGCCGAATTTACTACTGAACAGCAACCACAAGTTGTTTACTAAGATTTTGGCAGATAGGCTGGCAGTGGTTCTTCCATCCTTAGTGCATTCAGACCAGACAGGGTTTGTCAGACAGTGCTCATCAGTAACCAACTTGACGAAAATGTTAGCAGTTATATCACATTACCATCAAGCACAAAGTACCTCCCCTGACACTCCTCTCCCAGATGCATGTCTACTTTCTGTGGATGCCGAAAAGGCGTTCAACAGGGTGGAGTGGGATCACCTGTATACCTCCCTGACATAAATTTGGCATAACTGGACACTTCTTTAAAGCGGTCCAGCAGTTATACAATACACCATCAGCCTCCTTAATCATCAATGGAGGTCTGTCCCCCCTTTCAGACTTGAGAGAGGAACGAGGCAGGGCTGCCCGCTATCTCCGTTACTATTCAACCTGGCCATTGAGCCATTAGCGTGTTACATATGACAACACTGTGCGGGTTTACAGATTAATGGGCATCTCTTACATCTCTCTCTGTTCGCGGATAATCTCCTACTATATATTATACTCAATGTTATGACAAGCTTTGGGAATTTTACAGGGTATAAAATCAATGTCGACAAGTCGGATGTAGCCTGGCTACAGAACACAAATAACGCCTCTCTCAGTGACACTAATCTTAAAATCACGGTGGGTTCTTTCAAATATCTTGGCATCCGGTTACATGCCAACCCCACGCGTATTTATCACCTTAACATTCTGAAAACTATAACCAACATACAAAGTCTCATACGGGGATGGCAGGGCCTTCCGCTTTCCCTCCATAGCAGGATTCACCTTTTAAAAATGATAGCCTTCCCAAAAATTCTATACCCTTTACAAATGCTCCCTTTCCTACTCCATAATAAAGACTCACAAACACTCACTTCCACTTTTACCTCCTTTGTATGGAACCAAAAGAAACATAAGACTAAATTAGCCATGCTGTCACATGCAGGAGGTCTCAAATTCTCGAATATTCAATGGTACAACTGGGCAACACTAGCTAAGATAGTGCTAGGTTGACTAGCCAGCTCTGTGTAATATATTTACTCTATATTACATGTTTATCAACTCTTAATGTACTGATTCCTTTAAGGATTTTCCCCTTCCACAGTATCCACTATAAATCCCCTTCACCAATGAGCATTCATTCCGTTTTGCTCTCCTTCAGTTGGAGTTTATGTGACCCGGAGCTGCACCTCTCGTTCTCTCTCTTGAAGTATTTCATCTACCTACTTTGTGGACTACCTTTGTTCAGCTACCTCTGCCGTTACCATCTTTATCAGCTTACTCTGGGCAGTGTTTACTTGCGAGGACTCCCATTTCCACCTGCAACTTTTCTACCATTCTCCTCCGAGGTCTGTGATGTCACCCTCAGCTGGTAATACCGGAAGCCTGCTCCAAAGGACTTTTGCTTATACCGGTAAGCGCTTCACTGCATCTTTATTATTTTATCTGTGTATACACTAAAATTTTATTTAAAAAGCTGATATCACATACACCTTATTCATCCAGTGAATGCCTTATTAGTAAAAGGTGTTACCAAGAATTTATGGTGATAATAAAAAGGTTCAAAGCTTGCTACATTGTATCCAGTAGCAGTTGTGCTAATGTAGCAAGTCTTATGTAATCATTTTACAATCTTCTGATGATGTCCACAAACTTGAGCAACAAAACCCTCTCTTTCTTTTTTTCAGCCATTCTGTTGTAGATTTGTCTGTGTGCTTGGGGATCATTGTCTTGTTGAATGACCCAATTTCGGCCAAGCTTTAGCCGTCAGGCAGATGGCCTCACATTTGACTCTAGAACACTTTGGTATACAGAGGAGTTCATGGTCGACTCAATGGCTGCAAGGTGCCCAGGTCCTGTGGCTGCAAAACAAACCCAAATCATCACCCCTCCACCACCGTGTTTGACAGTTGGTATGAGGTGTTTGTACTGATAAGCTGTGTTTGGTTTTTGCCAAATGTGATGCTGTGCATTATGGCCAAACATCTTCACTTTGGTCTTGTCTGTCCAATGGACATTGTTCCACAATGTCCTAAGCCGTGATGCCATGTTCTTTTTAGAGAGAAGAGGCTTTTTCCTGGCAACCCTTCCATACAAACCATGCTTGTTCAGTCTTTTTCTAATTGTACTGTTGTGAACTTAAATATTTAACATGCTAACTGAGACCTGTAGTTTGAGATGTAACTCTTGTTTTGTTTTGTTTTGCAATTTCTCTGAGCATTGCACAGTCTGACCTTGGGGTGAATTTGCTGGGACGTCCACTCTTGGAAAGATTGGCAACTATCTTGAATGCTTTCCACTTGTGAATAATTGCTCTCATGTTGAATGATGGACTTTAAATGGTTTAGAAATGGCATAATAACCCTTCCAGATTGATGGGCAGCAACAATTGTTTCTCTAAGATCATTGCTGATTTCTTTCCATTTTGTTATTGTGTTAACACACACCTGAATGTTCCAGATTAGCAAACTGCTAATAATTCAGCTTTTATAGAGGTCGTCACACTTGCTAAAGTTCAATTAATCAAGGGCATTTGATTAGCAGCACCTGGCTACTACTTAGCCTCTTAAATGCTATGGAAGCAGTAAGGGTGTGCTTAGTTTTTCACACATGGCTTCTCCATTTTGGCTTTATTAAATAAATTATGACACAGTGTAATATATAATGTGTTTTTGTTCGTCTGAGGTGGTATTTACCTAATTTTAAGACCTGCTAAGGACCAAATAATTGTTATTATGTCCTGATACGTAAAACCATAGAATTCAAAGAAGGTGTGTTTTCTTTTTCTCATGACTGTATGTGCAGAATGAGAGAGTGAACATTAGCTAATGGCAGGAAAGTAGCAGGCCCAGCACACACCTTAGGAAAATGTCCCTTTTAACCAATATTAGGTAAATACAGGTGCACACCTGGAGGGCCTCCCTTTCCAAGGTCCTAGTTAGTACATCAAAATAGAACACACAGGTGGCACACAATATGAGGCAACAGCGCCTTTATTGAGCAACGTTTCAGGGCTCCTGCCCCTTTATCAAGCTAATGGCACATATGTGCAGAATGTGAGAGTGAACATTAGGTAATGATACTTATGTGCAGAATGTGAGAGTGAACAATAGGTAATGATACTTATGTGCAGAATGTGAGAGTGAACATTAGCTATTGGTACGTATGTGCAGAATGTGAGAGTGAACATTAGCTGTTGGTACGTATGTGCAGAATGTCAGAGTGTGAGAGTGAACATTAGCTGTTGGTACGTATGTGCAGAATGTGAGAGTGAACATTAGCTATTGGTACGTATGTGCAGAATGTGAGAGTGAACATTAGCTATTGGTACGTATGTGCAGAATGTGAGAGTGAACAATAGGTAATGATACTTATGTGCAGAATGTGAGAGTGAACATTAGCTATTGGTACGTATGTGCAGAATGTGAGAGTGAACATTAGCTATTGGTACGTATGTGCAGAATGTCAGAGTGAACATTAGCTATTGGTACCTATGTGCAGAATGTGAGAGTGAACATTAGCTGTTGGTACGTATGTGCAGAATGTGAGAGTGAACATTAGCTATTGGTACGTATGTGCAGAATGTGAGAGTGAACATTAGCTAACAGTACATATGTCCTACATATGTGCAGAATGTGAACGTGAACAATAGCTAATGGTACGTATGTGCAGAATGCATTGGCGTATTTAGGTTTTGTGCTGCCCTAGGCACTCAAAGGTTTTAGGCCTTTTTTCCCCATAATATTTTTCTGGTCAGTGTGTAAAATTACATTTTATTTATTTTTCATAACAATTCCAAAGTAAATGTTTTCCAGGGTTAGCAAAAAAACTTGCATGCACTCAGGTGTGTTGAATTGCATGCATCTCATACAATTTTCTCCCTGCGATAAGGAAAAGAAGAGAAGGGGAGGGAGAGAAGAGATTGGAGGTGAGGGGAGAAAGGGAGGGAAAGGAAAGAAGGGAGGGAGAGAGGAGAAGGGGGGAGAGAAAGGGTGAAAAGGGAGGGAAGGAAAGAAGGGAGGGGAGGAAAGAAGGGAGGGAGTGAGAGAGAGCAAGAGAAAGAAGGGGAGGGAGAGAGAGAAATAAGGGAGGTGAGGGAGAGAAATAAGGAGAGGGAGAGAGAAAAAAAAGGGAGGGAGAGAGAGAGAGAAAGAAGAGGAGAGAGAGAGTAAGAAGAAGAGGGAGAGAGAGAAAGAAGAGGAGGGAGAGAGAGAAAGAGAGAGAGAGAGAAAGAAGAGGAGGGAGAGAGAGAGAGAGAGAGAGAGAGAGAGAGAGAGAGAGAGAGAGAGAGAGAGAGAGAGAGAGAGAGAAAGAAGGGGAGGGAGAGAGGAGGGAGAGAAAGAAGTGTAGGGAGGGAGAGAGGGGAAGGAGAGGGAAAGATGAGAGGGAGTAAAAGAAGGGAGGGAGGGAAAGAAAAAGGTTTGGGATGGAAAGAAGGGAGGAAGGGAAAGATAAATGGGAGAGAGGAGGTAAAGAAAAAGGGGAGAGAGGAGGGACAGAAAAAGGGGAGGGAGGAGGGGTGAAAGAAAAATGGGGGGGAGGGGGAAACAAAAAGGGGAGGAAGAGGGGGGAAAAGGGGAGTGAGAGGGGGGAGAAAAAGGGGAGGGAGGGGGAAAGAAAAAGGGGATGGAGGGGGGGAGAAAAAGCAGAGGGAGGGGAAAGAAAAAGAGGATGGAGGGGAGAAAGAAAAAGGTGAGGGAGGGGGGAAAAGAAAAAGGGGAGGGAGAAAATATATCAACACAGCATATTTTTTAATAACAAATTCAGGGACACAGCAAAACAAAAAAAGGTGTCTACATCATTGGTTAAATGCCATGTCCCTGCAAAATGTCCTATATGCTTTCATTAGTTTTAAAAGATGCAGACAAATTTCTTTATTTTAATGAATGAAGGCTATATATATATATATATATATATATATATATATAGTATTAAAAGAGAATACGGGGAGTAGGCTGTTTTAGGACTGCGCTGGGCCTTTAATTTAGACACAGCTGAACCTGTTTAAAGGATTGAGAATGCAGACCCTTGAAATTTATATAATAAAAAAGTTTAAGAGAGAGAGATTTGTAGAGACCAAATAAGTAACTACACAAAAGCCAGGGATATCAGCATTTTCATTTTAATAGGTTAAAATAACCTTAACATATATCCCTATTAGGGAAAATACAAAATGGTGCAGCACAGTTCCTGCAAGCCTATACCAGACAGAGATCCTGATACTGGCTATCCTGGGAACCACATACAAAGAATGCATAGAGAACTAGGGTCACACAGTCCTAGGACATCAAATTCGCAACATTCACACATACAGTCAGTAACTGTCTTAAAAAGGAAACAGCTTGGATGTATAAATTACAAACATTGGCCCCAAAGGGCCTTAATGAGATATTTGAGTTTGCAGCGTTTTTGTAAACGTCTGGTTATTCCTATCATTACTATTATATTATATATATTATTTTTCCCTTTACTTATGGATGTCTTACTTAGAGGCAATTAATGCAAGTGTGTTCTGTTCATATAGTTTATTTAAGTTTTGATCTAATTACGCGAGCAGGAATGGTGAGAGAAAAAACATGTTCATATGATTGGGTCTTCTTTAGCCCCATTCTACATTTATAATCATGATGCAATAAAATAATTCACCTAATAAAAGTTTGCAAATAACTTCTGGCTATCCTTAGGGTAACCACATAATATGCATTGTATATAGTTATGCATCTTTCTTATAAAATATGGGGTATTTCGGCAGCTATACTACAGTCGTTATATATCCACTACAATTCAGAAGTTTTCATTCTAACCAATTTAAAAAGAAGGGATGTATGTATTGTATATTCTGCATATATAGGCCTAGATTTGGAGTTTGGCGGTAGCCGTGAAAACCAGCGTTAGAGGCTCCTAACGCTGGTTTTAGGCTACCTCCGGTATTTGGAGTCACTCAAAAAAGGGTCTAACGCTCACTTTTCAGCCGCGACTTTTCCATACCGCAGATCCCCTTACGTAAATTGCGTATCCTATCTTTTCAATGGGATTTTTCTAACTCCGGTATTTAGAGTCGTGGCTGAAGTGAGCGTTAGAAATCTAACGACAAAACTCCAGCCGCAGAAAAAAGTCAGTAGTTAAGAGCTTTCTGGGCTAACGCCGGTTTATAAAGCTCTTAACTACTGTGCTCTAAAGTACACTAACACCCATAAACTACCTATGTACCCCTAAACCGAGGTCCCCCCACATCGCCGCAACTCGATTAAATTTTTTTAACCCCTAATCTGCCGACCGCCACCTACGTTATCCTTATGTACCCCTAATCTGCTGCCCCTAACACCGCCGACCCCTATATTATATTTATTAACCCCTAATCTGCCCCCCACAACGTCGCCGCCAGCTACCTACACTTATTAACCCCTAATCTGCCGTCCGCACGCCTCCGCCAGCTACATTATCCCTATGTACCCCTAATCTGCTGCCCTAACATCGCCGACCCCTATATTATATTTATTAACCCCTAACCTGCCCCCCACAACGTCGCCGCCACCTACCTACAATAATTAACCCCTAATCTGCCGTCCGCACGCCGCCGCCAGCTACATTATCCCTATGTACCCCTAATCTGCTGCCCTAACGTCGCCGACCCCTATATTATATTTATTAACCTCTAACCTGCCCCCCCCCAACGTCGCCGCCACCTACCTACAATAATTAACCCCTAATCTGCCGACCGCAAAGAGCCGCCAGCTACATTATAGCTATGTACCCCTAATCTGCTGCCCCTAACACCGCCGACCCCTATATTATATTTATTAACCCCTAACCTGCCCTCCCTAACATCGCCGACACCTAACTTCAATTATTAACCCCTAATCTGCCGACCGAATCTCGCCGCTATTCTAATAAATGGATTAACCCCTAAAGCTAAGTCTAACCCTAACACTAACACCCCCCTAAATTAAATATAATTTTAATCTAACAAAATTAATTAAAGTGCATGTAAAGTTAACAAAACATCTCTACATAAAAGTATATAATGGCACAAATAAACCCTAGTCTCATTCATCAAATTTTCTAAATATGTAAATTAAAGTCAATATATTGAATTTTACTAACGATTATTTTCGCCGATTCCTCCGCCTGCATTATTTGTCCCACTATTCGTTTTTGAGTGACACTTCTCTCTCTGCTTGTTATTTTCTTCCCCGGGGCGTCAGCATTGATGTTCGGCACGTCACTTTCTTCAAATGCGCATGCGTGAACAACCCGATGACGTCGCATACTCCATGCTCGTCCTTGATGTGACATAAGCTTTAGATAAATCAAAAAATATATTTTTTATGCACAAATAGTAACTTTCCTGATAATTATATATACTTACAATTTGTAAATTGTCCGTAATAAGATGTAATATTGGCAAAGAATTCAAATTTGTGCGCTGTGCTTATTGCAAGCACTAAACACTTATACTCCTTGATCGCAAAGTACTCAATGAATAGAAACATTCATTGAATACTTTGTTTATTATACGGACGGTGTTTCAACGCATGAGCGATTTGAAATGAGGAGCAGTGCTTTACAAACTTTCGGTTGCTATGCGCATGCGCGTTTTCAACAGAATTGTTGTATCGCATGCGCAAATGTCGGCACCGCTCGTGAACGAGCATCAAAAATACGTCACGTAGTAGGCGTGAAATTGTATAATGAGGGAGAGGAAACGGGCAGCAAACCAGGAAGAAGACGGTTGGGAGGAGTTCAGTGCTTCCAACTTCGATAAGTAAAACATTCAATATAATTATATTCCTTTATGTTAGTGTATTTATATTAATGCGGTTTAAGTATTAACAACATTGTGAGCAAGTAGGTTTAATCTCAACACGGAAAATTTACAATCACTTTAACTCTTATTAAATAAATTATTCCTATTTAAAGCTAAATACTTACCTGTAAAATAAATCCTAATATAGCTACAACATAAATTATAATTATATTATAGCTATTTTAGGATTAATATTTATTTTACAGGTAACTTTGTATTTATTTTAACCAGGTACAATAGCTATTAAATAGTTAAGAACTATTTAATAGCTAAAATAGTTAAAATAATTACAAATTTACCTGTAAAATAAATCCTAACCTAAGTTACAATTAAACCTAACACTACACTATCAATAAATTAATTAAATAAAATACCTACAATTACCTACAATTAAACCTAACACTACACTATCAATAAATAAATTAAATACAATACCTACAAATAACTACAATGAAATAAACTAACTAAAGTACAAAAAATAAAAAAGAACTAAGTTACTAAAAATAGAAAAATATTTACAAACATAAGAAAAATATTACAACAATTTTAAACTAATTACACCTACTCTAAGCCCCCTAATAAAATAACAAAGCCCCCCAAAATAAAAAAATGCCCTACCCTATTCTAAATTACTAAAGTTCAAAGCTCTTTTACCTTACCAGCCCTGAACAGGGCCCTTTGCGGGGCATGCCCCAAGAAGTTCAGCTCTTTTGCCTGTAAAAAAAACATACAATACCCCCCCCAACATTACAACCCACCACCCACATACCCCTAATCTAACCCAAACCCCCCTTAAATAAACCTAACACTAAGCCCCTGAAGATCATCCTACCTTGTCTTCACCATACCAGGTTCACCGATCCGTCCTGGCTCCAAAATCTTCATCCAACCCAAGCAGGGGCTGGCGATCCATCTTCCGGCGGCTGAAGAGGTCCAGAAGAGGCTCCAAAGTCTTCATCCTATCCGGGAAGAAGAGTAGATCCGGACCGGCAACCATCATCTTCCAAGCGGCATCTTCTATCTTCATCCGATGAGGACCGGCTCCATCCTGAAGACCTCCACCGCGGACCCATCTTCATCCGGCGACGTCCAACTGAAGAATGACGGTTCCTTTAAGGGACGTCATCCAAGATGGCGTCCCTCGAACTCCGATTGGCTGATAGGATTCTATCAGCCAATCGGAATGAAGGTAGGAATATTCTGATTGGCTGATGGAATCAGCCAATCAGAATCAAGATCAATCCGATTGGCTGATCCAATCAGCCAATCAGATTGAGCTCGCATTCTATTGGCTGATCGGAACAGCCAATAGAATGAGAGCTCAATCTGATTGGCTGATTGGATCAGCCAATCGGATTGAACTTGATTCTGATTGGCTGATTCCATCAGCCAATCAGAATATTCCTACCTTAATTCAGATTGGCTGATAGAATCCTATCAGCCAATCGGAATTCGAGGGACCCCATCTTGGATGACGTCCCTTAAAGGAACCATCATTCTTCAGTTGGACGTCGCCGGATGAAGATGGGTCCGCGGTGGAGGTCTTCAGGATGGAGCCGGTCCTCATCGGATGAAGATAGAAGATGCCGCTTGGAAGATGATGGTTGCCGGTCCGGATCTACTCTTCTTCCCGGATAGGATGAAGACTTTGGAGCCTCTTCTGGACCTCTTCAGCCGCCGGAAGATGGATCGCCAGCCCCCGCTTGGGTTGGATGAAGATTTTGGAGCCAGGACGGATCGGTGAACCTGGTATGGTGAAGACAAGGTAGGATGATCTTCAGGGGCTTAGTGTTAGGTTTATTTAAGGGGGGTTTGGGTTAGATTAGGGGTATGTGGGTGGTGGGATGTAATGTTGGGGGGGGTATTGTATGGTTTTTTTTACAGACAAAAGAGCTGAACTTCTTGGGGCATGCCCCTCAAAGGGCCCTGTTCAGGGCTGGTAAGGTAAAAGAGCTTTGAACTTTAGTAATTTAGAATAGGGTAGGGCATTTTTTATTTTGGGGGGCTTTGTTATTTTATTAGGGGGCTTAGAGTAGGTGTAATTAGTTTAAAATTGTTGTAAGATTTTCCTTATGTTTGTAAATATTTTTTTATTTTTTGTAACTTAGTTCTTTTTTATTTTTTGTACTTTAGTTAGTTTATTTCATTGTAGTTATTTGTAGATATTGTATTTAATTAATGTATTGATAGTGTAGTGTTAGGTTTAATTTTAGGTAATTGTAGGTATTTTATTTAATTTATTTATTGATAGTGTAGTGTTAGGTTTAATTGTAACTTAGGTTAGGATTTATTTTACAGGTAATTTTGTTATTATTTTAACTAGGTAACTATTAAATAGTTATTAACTATTTAATAGCTATTGTAACTGGTTAAAATAATTACAAAGTTACCTGTAAAATAAATATTAATCCTAAAATAGCTATAATATAGGGGCGGAGCCAACTGCCGAAGCAGCTAGACATGGCCTGGTAGAGCTCCCGACTCAAAATACTGATGATGGAGGTTATTTGCCCAAATTTTGATCTGGGAATGTAATGCCAGCCTTGCTGAGCTGACCCTGAGGACATTGTCCATGAAAAGGAGGAAAATTGCTCTATTTTTGAAGGCCTGCAGAGAGATAAAAAATAAACCCTTAGACACACGCTGTCTTTAAGCTTAAGATGGCGGCGGGCATCATGGAAGCACTCTGGGTATTGGAGCGAGCCATGGATTCTCATCATGCAGATCTACTGCAAGATATCCACCTCTTTCGTTCTGTAACGCTAACCATAATGGACAGAGAGAGCTGTCGGCCAACCTCTTTGCCTGAACTAGCTGAAGCTGGAGGGGACATGGTGCTTTCAGAACCTGTGGAGATTCAGAATGCTAGCCTATCTACTGGGTCGCATGCTTTAAGCCTGCAGAGTAAGGAGGATTGTCGGCGAGTATCGCCCTGCGCCCGTCCGGCTGAGAGAGAAGAAGGGTTCACTATGGACATCGATCCAGCTGTCTATTGTGAGTTACGGGCGACCCTAAGCTTATGTTTCCCCTACCGCAAGAAAAAGAGTGCAGTGATGTGGTTGAAACCCAACTCCTCTTGCCTTACTGTACCAGCTCTGAATTATCTATCTAACACCATCATATCCTACACTAGAGTGGATGGCTTATCTTGTCCGTTATGGGTCACCATTATGATTATCAGCTGGAAGCTAGCACACGCGCTGCGGAGCGGGCTTGTCAGGTGCGGTGTGTGGGCTAGTGAGAATTTGACTTGCTGCGCAGTGGAGGATGATTAAGACCATTGCAGGCCTCTTGCTCCCAGAACTCTATCGATCTGGAGTTTGCCGATCTACAGTTTACTTCATTGATGTGGTTGCTATCTTGAGACTTTACTTGTTTTTAGCCCACGACTAGTTGAAGAGTTTTACTCCCTATGCTTGAACTAATTCTATACATTTTGAGACTATCGCTTAATGATACCTCACTCAGGGGCAGGAGATTGAGCGACAGATCTGCAGAAGGATTCAGAGATCGACTTACATGCCATATCCAGTTATTACAAACTGTGTTTGCTTTCACGTATGCCTGTTGCATGGGTAGTATCCTACTGGAGTGCTGCAGATAGCAGTAGTTTGTATATTAGAGCAGGTCCGGTTGTTCTGTATAGAAAATGTCTGAGTGATTCGTTTTACATAAATATGTTGAATGTTTGATTAACTATCGCTATACACTTTAGATCTGCACGAGAAATAGACTAAACATATTTGAATAACGATGACTGTTATATATCCTCTAGCATAACATGGTTGTAGTTCGTATTGGTGTAATGCTGTACATATAGACCTGTTAAAAGTCCCTAACCACCTGTTAGGCTGCTATAATGTGCCTTCTCAAGTTTAACTAATAATCACATGGCCTAGGCCTTAGCAATCTCACTAACCTATGTATGTCTGGTAGTATTTCTCACTTACTACACCCCTCTCTTATATCTTATGCCTAAATTACATATTAATTTAAGATTACTATTTGGGCATGGCAATACACTGTATGGCAATACTATTTCTAAAGTTTTATGCAACCTATAAGTATAAGCATGCCTGATCTTTGTATACATTGTGGGCTCATGTAAACCCCTGGACTTACACCATGGCATGATAGTGTTTCATATATAGAGGTGGTCATTGAAATTGCCGGACAGCACTGTCATTAGCCAAACCCTAGAAGGAGATCTGTTATGTTTCCTTTTTATGTTGCAAACCCCAAATGTTTAAAACAGCAGTTAGATAGCACACAGTTTGAAGGCTTAAGATAGTAGATGGTTCCCTCGCACATTTTATAGTTTACTCTATTGCTATTATTTTTTTTTTTTTAAGCTCATACTCCTGTTACCAAATACCTTCCTCTACTGGCAACTGAAGAAGCTGGTTGCTTTTCAGAATTGTATCAGCACCTAGCTAATCAGACTACTGACTAAAAGTTATTGCTCAATACTGTTTACTGTTGGAATCAGGTTCAGTGGAATGTTTTGCTCTTCTACTCTGCTGTTGACTGTTTTTTCTTGTTAACCCTCAAAATTTGACCTCTGCCATTGATATGATATAATTATATACTATAAATTTATGTTTTCCACCCAGCAGCTCACTAGGCATGCCCTGCTATGAGTGGCCCCTGATACCTTAAAATTCAAACATGGAACCAATATGTTAGCTGTATTCTTCACTTTTGTGTTATATTTTAGTAATCCCAGGTCTGATATATGCTATATACTTATAAGACTAATTAGGTACCCAGTTGTTATTGTTTGCAGTGTGTGGAAATATTAGGTTATATGCACATTCTCTCTCCCCCTTAGAGGAGTCTAACCCTTCATATTTATATTATGTCTTTGAGTATGTTTGTATTAGTATATTGGGCGCTCATATAACTTCTTGCAGAGTTCACCCTCTATGAGACATATACTATTTCTAAAGCTGTTTTACTAATTCATGTTTGCCAATGTATATGCCTAATATGAAAGTTGTTAATATCTACTATTCCTCCTGGAGGAACATTTTTACAGCCCAGCATATGATTTTATCTGATAGTATTTCACAACTGCCTAAATACCAGTTCTCCTTTATATGCCAGTTTACAATGCACTATTTACATTCAGCTAGGTTTACGCTAACAATTGACTCAGAAGTGTATAAAAATATTTGCTCTGGCACTACTAGTTACATACCCGGATATATACTCTTGTGATGCTTTTGGTCTTATGTGTGTGTGTGGGGGCTTGGACGTCTGCGGCCGAGATGTCTGAGCCTTCCTGCTTAATTATGTACAGTTACAACATATAGACTAACTATAGATTGGAGGCTACAGAGCTATCAAAGAACCATTGGCATTTATTGTTTCATATGTTCCTATGCCATTTCATGATAACTATAGATATCTGCGCATGCCCAAAGTTGGATATGGTTGGATAGATGTTTATAGCTGGGATAGCCTTCGATATCCTAGTTCCTGTTATGATATCACATAGCCTGTACCCGCTAGAAGTTTTAGCATGTATATAATTGCTATACCTTACAAACCTTGATAATGCAGGTATGTGGTTCCAGACACAGCACCACCTCATTACTAGAGCACATCATTTATTATTGATCGGCTCCTTTCCTCCCTTTCCCACAGGTACTTGTTACCTGCGGGTCATACCCCTACTCCTTATTCCCTTATCGCCTGTAGGTGTCATCTCCCCAGGAGAGGAGCCTATCTGGAAGCCTCCTTTATCTTATTTTATACCAAGTAAGCTATTATTTGTCTTATATCTCATAGTGCATACATCCTATTACCCCTCTTTGAGAATAACTGCTCCAGAATGTAATCTTATTCAGGTCATACACAAAAGCTCAGGGACTTTTAATGGGTTTCTACTTAAGCATACTTATAAAGATTAGCCATTATGATAACAACCTGGGAAACTTGTTGGTCCCAATATAACTTATGGCTCCGCCCCCCCGCCTTCACACTTAACTACTGTTCACCCTCACTGTAAGTGAACAAATAAGCGGTGTTTATCCGCAATGGTCAATATATTGTTATCAGTTTTTCTTATATCACTTTCTATTTATATCGAATCCAAATACATCTTTATGTCATATTTAGTCTACCATACTATAGGATATACGAGTTGTTTTGGATATTTAAACTGTGAATGGTATGTTTTTTTTTCTTTCTGTGTTATAACATAGGAAACAAAACGAAAAAGAGGTAATGCCAGAATGCGATTACTTCATGTTATACTAGAGGTTGATGGCTTGACAAAGCCTCAGTGGTGACGTTTTAATTCTATGTATAATGTTTATTGTATGATACCCATGTATATCTGGTATTCCTCAATAAAAAACTTTGATTCTAAAAAAAAAAAAAATAGCTATAATATAATTATAATTTATATTGTAGCTATATTAGGATTTATTTTACAGGTAAGTATTTAGCTTTAAATAGGAATAATTTATTTAATAAGAGATAATTAATTTCGTTAGATGTAAATTATATTTAATTTAGGGGGGTGTTAGTGTTAGGGTTAGACTTAGCTTTAGGGGTTAATACATTTATTAGAATAGCGGTGAGCTCCAGTCGGCAGATTAGGGGTTAAGAATTGAAGTTAGGTGTCGGCGATGTTAGGGAGGGCAGATTAGGGGTTAATACTATTTATTATAGGGTTAGTGAGGCGGATTAGGGGTTAATAACTTTATTATAGTAGCGCTCAGGTCCGGTCGGCAGATTAGGGGTTAATAAGTGTAGGCAGGTGGAGGCGATGTTGTGGGGGGCAGATTAGGGGTTAATAAATATAATATAGGGGTCGGTGGTGTTAGGGGCAGCAGATTAGGGGTACATAGGGATAATGTAAGTAGCGGCGGTTTACGGAGCGGCAGATTAGGGGTTAATAATAATATGCAGGGGTCAGCAATAGCGGGGGCGGCAGATTAGGGGTTAATAAGTGTAAGGTTAGGGGTGTTTAGACTCGGGGTACATGTTAGAGTGTTAGGTACAGACGTAGGAGGTGTTTCCGCATAGCAAACAATGGGGCTGCGTTAGGAGCTGAACGAGGCTTTTTTGCAGGTGTTAGTTTTTTTTTCAGCTCAAACAGCCCCATTGTTTCCTATGGGGGAATCGTGCACGAGCACATTTTTGAGGCTGGCCGCTTGCGTAAGCAACTCTGGTATCGAGAGTTGAAGCTGCGTTAAATATGCTCTACGCTCCTTTTTTGGAGCCTAACGCAACCTTTATGTGGACTCTCAATACCAGAGTTATTTTTATGGTGCGGCCAGAAAAAAGCCGGTGTTAGCTACGCGGGTCCTTACCGACAAAACTTTAATCTAGCCGATAGTCTTTTAATATTCATTATAATTTAGTAAGTGTTGTTTTGCTTTTTACGTCTTTCTATTTTCACCTTTCCTCATAAAGAATATATGCAGCTGACACATTGGCTGCAATGTAGAAGTGCTTACCCAATCAGTGTGGATTACAAATGGTAAATACCAAGCATGGCTTATGATCTCTATTCGTTTGCCCTGAGGAAACCCCTTGACGCAGTGGTCACGTGGGGGTGAAACGCGCGTCGGCAGTGACGTGCACGGAGCGGGCTGCTCAGCCCTGGAACAAACAAAGTTCGCAACAGAACGGAAACATTTGGTAACTAACTTGAGAGCTCACAAGCCTAACCAAGCAGTTTGGATACTTGATTGCTGCTTTTCTTGCTCGAGAGGAAGTCTTTAAGAATTATCATGCTTGCATTTCTATAGAGGGAAGGAATTTTACCCCTCTGAGAGAGTAATTACATGGCGCTTGGTATATCAGGCTTATGAGATACCAGTACTCTGGACAGTGTGTGAAAATTTAACTAAAAGTTCGGAGGACATATATTTAACTACTTGCCATGTGGTTTAATACGGAATATGTATATATTACTTGCCTTTGTTTCCTTGCAAATAATTCTGAAATTTGATTGTACTTGTCAATTTATTTAGTAAAATTGTCACCTTGATATTAGGAAGACCAAGCATAGATCCTAAACGATATATTTCATGACACCATATCCTTCCTAGATGTTAGGGGTGCCCTCTGAAATAGGTGTTGTTTGGCTTCCCACTAGGTTTCAATTATTTCCCTTCAGTCAAAATTTATCTATGTATTTAACATCCTATGTTTATATGCTCACATTATATATTTATTTCTGTATAATTGTGGTAACTATCCGTTTTAGCAAACATAGATCCTCAATGATTAACATGTTGGCTGATTAGTGCAGGGATTGCATTGCCATCCTCTGTTAGAGGTGTTGTTTGTTGATTCAAGACAGTTACTGACTGTATGTGTGAATGTTGCGAATTTGATGTCCTAGGACTGTGTAACCCTAGTTCTCTGTGCATTCTTTGTATGTGGTTCCCAGGATAGCCAGTATCAGGATCTCTGTCTGGTATAGGCTTGCAGGAACTGTGCTGCACCGTTTTGTATTTTCCCTAATAGGGATATATGTTAAGGTTATTTTAACCTATTAAAATGAAAATGCTGATATCCCTGGCTTTTGTGTAGTTACTTATTTGGTCTCTACAAATCTCTCTCTCTTAAACTTTTTTTAATATATATATATAGTATGTTGCAAGACTCTTTTTAGTGCACAAATCCCTTTAAAAATCCTTCTAACAAATATGTGGCATTCAATATAAACACAGCATATCAGTAAAGGTGGAAGTAACTTGCCTGGTAGACATCCCGCTTGCCACTCATAAGCTACTGTTGGGATCCATCAACTGCCGGGTCCCTTGCCTTGCCTCATTTTTCCCTCAGTGTCCTCTGCTAACAGGCCAATCGGCATAGCTAGAGAAAGAAGCCCCTGGGAGTGCGAAGTAACGTGAGGGGGCCTTGACCTTTGGAGGAATAGGCCCGTCTTCTGATTGGTTGATAGGGTATAGTGGGAGTGGCTAGCACAAGCCCCTGTGTATTTAAAGAAAGAGCGAGAAAAGTCAGGCATCAACCTGACAGGAAATTTGTTTGGTGAACTGCTCCCTCCCTCCCCAATGTTTTGTGTTTTTCCTTGTTTTGTGCTCGTCGCAGCAAGGCAGGGGTGCTAGTTCCCAGACAAATAATTTAAGCAATATGGCCAAGCGATTTGGGGGATGTGAAGAAGTTGCCTCTCCATGGGGTGAGCGGGCAACTGGGTTTATTATAGGGACAAGTGGTTCCCTATTAAAGTGGAGGTGTGCTTGGTACGGACTCAACGTGTATCTAGTTGAGTCCAGTTTTTGAATGACGGCCATGTTGTTTATGGGTTTGGGAACTAGCACCGCTGTGGGGAATTTTCAGTAGGTTTTATGTTCATGTTAGTTAAGAACATTATATATGTTCTGTTGAGAGGTTTTATTATATTATTAATATTTATTAATATTTAAAGATTATTGTTATTTAATAAAATGGCTGCGGCCAATTTTATACCAATGTTATGTGTGTTGTGTCTTATTTATGTAGATTAAGTAGGATTATAAGTGGGTATTTTAATGGGCCGGAGATTGACGACTTTAAAGGTCAGGAGCCGGTCTCACAATCTGTAGTCAAACTAAACTTAAAGCACGTAGCATTTTATACAAGTACAGTAAAAACATCAGCCGTAGAAGAACAGGACACAGCAAAACACAGTACTGTTTAAACTAGTAACGTGTTTTGCTGTGTCCTGTTCTACGGCTTATATTTTACTGTACAGTCTAGAATAAAAGCTCCATTTTAACTTTATACCGTTTGCTGCAGCCACTACTAATAAAAAGCATTGTCAGTGGGGGTGCTTTTTACATGTGAAGATGCATCCCACGCTGAATTGCTTCTAATCTCTTCAGTGATAGCTCCACCTCCAGATTGCTTTAGGCCAACATGATTAAACAATGTGCGTAATGGGAGCGTGCCTGGGATAATCAAGCAATATTTCAGAAGTGAATGGTGCTTGCCACCCTCCAAAATCTGCCGCCCCTCCCAAATTTGCCACCCTAGGCGCGGACCTTGTTGGCCTAGGCTATAATACTCCCCTGGCAGAATGTAAGAGTGAACATCAGCTGTTGGTATGGATGTGCAGAATATGAGAGTGAACAATAGCTAATGATACTTATGTGAAGAATATAAGAGTGAACATTAGCTAACGATACTTATATTCAGAATGTGAGAGTGAACATTAGCTAACGGTACATATGTGCAAAATGTGAGAGTGAACATTCGCTAACGGTACATATGTGCAGAATGTGAGAGTGAACATTCGCTAACGGTACATATGTGCAGAATGTGAGAGTGAACATTAGCTAATGGTACATATGTGCAGAATGTGAGAGTGAACATTAGCTAACGGTATATATGTGCAGAATGTGAGAGTGAACATTAGCTAACAGTACATATGTGCAGAATGTGAGAGTGAACAATACCTAACGGTACTTATGCACAGAACGAGGGAGTGAACAATAGCTAAAGACCGCTGCTCCATAAGGCTGTCCGTCTGCTCTGAGCAGGCGGACAGAGATCGCCGGAATTCAACCCGATCGTACTCGACACCCCCCCTGCTGGCGGCCGTGAGTCTGCAGAATGTGAGTGAACAATACCTAACAGTACATATGTGCAGAACGAGGGAGTGAACAATAGCTAATGGTATATATGTGCAGAATGTGAGAGTGTTGCTGTCGGCATTTATCATTGCACCAGCAGTTCTTGTGAACTGCTGGTGCAATGCCGCCCCCTGCAGATTTGCGGCCAATTGGCCACTAGCAGGGGGTGTCAATTAACCCGATCGTATTCGATCAAGTTGATTTCTATCCGCAGCCTCAGAGCAGGCAGACAAGTATGTGCAGAATATGAGTGAACAATAGCTAACGGTACATATGTGCAAAATATGAGTGAACTATAGCTAACGGTACATATGTGCAGAATGTGTGGGTGAACAATAGCTAAGGGTACATATGTGCAAAGTATGCAAGAACAATACCTAATTATACATATGTGCAGAATATGAGTGAACAATACCTAACTGTACATATGAGCAGAGTATGAGTGAACAATACATAACGGTACATATGTGCAGAATGTGAGAGTGAACAATAGCTAATGGTACATATGTGCAGAATATGAGTGAACAATGCCTAACGGTACATATGTACAGTACGAGGGAGCAAACAATAGCTAATGGTATATATGTGCAAAATATGAGTGAACAATAGCTAACGGTACATATGTGCAAAATATGAGTGAACAATAGCTAACGGTACATATGTGCAGAATGTGAGTGAACAATTCCTAACAGTACATATGTGCAGAGCGAGGGAGTGAACAATACCTAACGGTATATATTTGCAAAATATGAGTGAACAATAGCTAACGGTACATATGTGCAGAATGTGTGGGTGAACAATAGCTAACGGTACATATGTGCAGAATGTGTGGGTGAACAATAGCTAACGGTACATATGTGCAGAATGTGTGGGTGAACAATAGCTAACGGTACATATGTGCAGAATGTGTGGGTGAACATTAGCTAATTGTAGTACATATGTGCAGAATGTGTGGGTGAACATTAGCTAACGGTACATATGTGCAGAATGTGAGAGTGAACATTAGCTAACGGTATATATGTGCAGAATGTGAGAGTGAACATTAGCTAACGGTATATATGTGCAGAATGTGAGAGTCAACATTAGCTAACAGTACATATGTGCAGAATGTGAGAGTGAACAATAGCTAACGGTATATATGTGCAGAATGTGTGGGTGAACATTAGCTAATTGTACATATGTGCAGAATGTGTGGGTGAACATTAGCTAATTGTACATATGTGCAGAATGTGTGGGTGAGCAATAGCTAATAGTACATACAGTATGTGCAGAGTATGAGTGAACAATACCTAACGGTACATATGTGCAGAATGTGAGTGAACAATAGCTAACAATACATATGTGCAGAACGAGGGAGTGAACAATAGCTAATGGCACATATATGCAGAGTGTGAGAGTGAACAATAGCTAATGGTACATCTGTGCAGAACAGTGAGAGTGAACAATAGCTAACGGTACATATGTGCAGAACAGTGAGAGTGAACAATAGCTAACAGTACATATGTGCAGAACAGTGAGAGTGAACAATAGCTAACAGTACATATGTGCAGAACAGTGAGAGTGAACAATAGCTAACAGTACATCTGTGCAGAACAGTGAGAGTGAACAATAGCTAACGGTACATATGTGCAGAATGTGAGAGTGAACAATAGCTAACGGTACATATGTGCAGAATGTGTGGGTGAACATTAGCTAATTGTACATATGTGCAGAGTATGAGTGAACAATACCTAACGATACATATGTGCAGAGTATGAGTGAACAATAGCTAACGGTACATATGTGTAGAATGTGAGAGTGAACAATTGCTAATGTTACATATGTGCAGAATGTGTGGGTGAGCAATAGCTAATGGTACATACAGTATGTGCAGAGTATGAGTGAACAATACCTAACGGTACATATGTGCAGAGTATGAGTGAACAATACCTAACGGTACATATGTGCAGAGTATAAATGAACAATTGCTAACGGTACATATGTGCAGAGTATGAGTGAACAATACCTAACGGTACATATGTGCAGAACGAGGGAGTGAACAATAGCTAATGGTACATATGTGCAGAATGTGAAAGTGAATAAAAGATAATGGTACATATGTGCAGAACGAGGGATTGAACATACGCTGTCGGCATTTATCATTGCACCAGCAGTTATTGTGAACTGCTGGTGCAATGCCGCCCCCTGCAGATTCGCGGCCAATTGGCCGCTAGCAGAAGGGGTCAATCAACCCGATCGTATTCGATCAGTTTGATTTTTGTCCACGGCCTCAGAGCAGGCAGACAAGTTATGGAGCAGCGGTCTCCTTGCGAGCCTTCAGGGGCAAGGAGCTTGATAAATATGTCCCTATGAGTGAACAATACCTAACAGTACATATGTGCAGAATGTGAGAGTGAGCAATAGCTAACGGTACATATGTGCAGAATATTAGTGAACAATGCCTAACGGTACATATGTGCAGAATATTAGTGAACAATGCCTAACGGTACATATGTGCAGAATATTAGTGAACAATGCCTAACGGTACATATGTGCAGAATATTAGTGAACAATGCCTAACGGTACATATGTGCAGAATGTGAGTGAACAATAGCTAACAATACATATGTGCAGAACGAGGGAGTGAACAATAGCTAATGGCACATATATGCAGAGTGTGAGAGTGAACAATAGCTAACAATACATATGTGCAGAATGTGAGAGTGAACAATAGCTAACGGTACATATGTGCAGAATGTGAGAGTGAACAATAGCTAACGGTACATATGTGCAGAATGTGAGAGTGAACAATAGCTAACGGTACATATGTGCAGAATGTGAGAGTGAACAATAGCTAATAACAGAAACAAGTACTTAGGAACCAGAATAGATAATTACCCAGATGCGCGTCTTAAAAAGGCAAAGAAGCAATTTGTTAACTGTTAGTAAAATTCTAATTCTTTAAATAAAATTTTCCCTAGACCTAGACTCAATAAGAATTAAAAAAATGTATTTCCTCCATATCGTATGTTATTCCATACAGATTATTTTCTAAATGCCCATATTTTAGTGAGAGGGGATCTACTAGTTCATGAATTTTGTCAATATAATTTAAATTTGTATATGCTTAGATTGGTGTTTGAAAGTGTAATACCCCCAGTATTCTTATATTTTTATACTTAATTACAGTTATTCATAAATTATACAGTTGTTGCCTATTTTAACTTAACGGGACAGTATACTGTAAAACTGTTTTCCTGTTAAAAGGACATTATACACTATTTTTTTTCTTTGCATAAATGTTTTGTAGATGATCTATCAGCCAATAGAATGCAAGCTCAATCCTATTGGCTGATTGGATCAGCCAATAGGATTTTTTCAACCTTAATTCCGATTGGCTGATAGAATTCTATCAGCCAA
Source organism: Bombina bombina (assembly GCF_027579735.1). NCBI lineage: Eukaryota > Metazoa > Chordata > Amphibia > Anura > Bombinatoridae > Bombina > Bombina bombina. Next base: position 479,879,888 of record NC_069500.1, read on the forward strand.
TCAGAATCTAAGGGACGCCATCTTGGATGACGTCATTTAAAGGTACCTTCATTCAGCAAAAAGACGTCGATTGAAGAGGATGCTCCTCGCGGATGTCTTGAAGATGGAGTCGCTCAGCGTCGGAAGGATGAAGATAGAAGATGCCGTCTGGGTGAAGACTTCTGCCAGTCTGGAGGACCACTTCTGCCGGCTTCATTGAGGACATCTTGCGATTGGATGAAGACTTCTCCCCGGTAAGTGGATCTTCGGGGGTTAATGTTAGGATTTTTTAAGGGTGTATTGGGTGGGTTTTATTTTTAGGTTAGGGCTTTGGGCAGCAATAGAGCTAAATGCCCTTTTAAGGGCAATGCCCATCCAAATGCCCTTTTCAGGGCAATGGGGAGCTTAGTTTTTTTTAGTTAGGGTTTTATTTGAGGGGTTGGTTGTGTGGGTGGTGGGTTTTACTGTTGGGGGGGTTGTTTGTATTTCTTTTTCAGGTAAAAGAGCTGATTTATTTGGAGCAATGCCCCCGCAAAAGGCCCTTTTAAGGGCTATTGATGGTTTAGTTTAGGCTAGGGTTTTGTTTTATTTTGGGGGGGCTTTTATTTATTTTGATAGGGCTCTTAGATTAGGTGTAATTAATTTAAATATCTTGTAATTTGTTTTTTATTTTCTGTAATTTAGTGTTTTTTTGTAATTTAGCCAATTGTATTTAATTGTATTTAATTTAGGGGATTTATTTAATTGTAGTGTAGTGTTAGGTGTTAGTGTAACTTAGGTTAGGTTCTATTTTACAGGTAAATTTGTATTTATTTTAGCTAGGTAGTTAGTAAATAGTTAATGACTATTTAGTAACTATTTTACTTAGTTAAAATAAATACAAACTTGCCTGTAAAATAAAAATAAACAGTAAGCTAGCTACAATGTAACTATTAGTTATATTGTAGCTAGCTTAGGGTTTATTTTATAGGTAAGTATTTAGTTTTAAATAGGAATAATTTAGGTAATGATAGTAATTTTATTTAGATTTATTTAAATTATATTTAAGTTAGGGGGTGTTAGGGTTAGGGCTAGACTTATGTTTAAAGGGTTAATAAATTTAGAATATTGGCAGCGATGTTGGGGACGGCAGATTAGGGGTTAATAAATGTAGGTAGGTAGGTGGCGGCGATGTTGGGACAGTAGATTAGGGGTTAATAGGTATAATGTAGGTGGCGGTGATGTCCAGAGCAGCAGATTAGGGGTTAATAAGTATAATGTAGGTGGCGGCGATGTTAGGGACGGCAGATTAGGGGTTAATAAAATTTAATTAGTGTTTGCGAGGTGGGAGTGCGGCGGTTCAGGGGTTAATATGTTTATTCTAGTGGCGGCGATGTCCGGAGCGGCAGATTAGGGGTTCATTATTTTAGTGTGGGAGGGCCTCGGTTTTAGGGGTTAACAGGTAGTTTATGGGTGTTAGTGTACTTTTTAGCACTAAATACAAACTTGTCTGTAAAATAAAAATAAACCCTAAACTAGATACAATGTAACTATTAGTTATATTGTAGCTATTTTAGGGTTTATTTTATAGGTAAGTATTTAGTTTTAAATTGGAATAATTTAGTTAATGATAGTTATTTTATTTATATTTATTTAAATGATATTTCAGTTAGGGGGGGGTTAGGGTTAGACTTAGGTTTAGGGGTTAATAACTTTAATATAGTGGCGGCGACGTTGGGAGCGGCAGATTAGGGGTTAATAAGTGTAGGTAGGTTGCGGCGACATTGGGGGCAGCAGATTAGGGGTTAATAAATATGATGTAGGTGTCGGGGATGTTAGGGGCAGCAGATTAGGGGTTCATAAGTATAATATAGGTGGCGGCAGTGTCCGGAGCGGCAGATTATGGGTTAATAATATAATGTAGGTGTCGGCGATGTCGGGGGCAGCAGATTAGGGGTTAATAAGTGTAAGATTATGGGCGTTTAGAGTCGGGGTTCATGTTAGGGTGTTAGGTGTAGACATAAAATTTATTTTCCCCATAGGAATCAATAGGGCTGCGTTAGGAGCTTTACACTGCTTTTTTGCAGGTGTTAAGTTTTTTTTCAGCCGGCTCTCCCCCATTGATTCCTATGGGGAAATCGTGCACAAGCATGTTAAGCCAGCTCACCGCTAACTTAAGCAGTGCTGGGTATTGAGGTGAGATGTGGAGCAAATTTTGCTCTCCGCTCACTTTTTTGCGGTTAACGCCAGGTTTATAAAAACCCGTTATACCAGCGCTGTCTGTAAGTGAGCGGTGAGCATAAACTCGTTAGCACCGCACAGATTCTAGCGCAAAACTCGTAATCTAGGCCTTTGTGATGTAATTTAATTAATTATTTCTAGACAATTTCCTGTGATTTTTCTTGGAAATTTGAAGTTTTTCACTGCCTTCATAAAGGTTAGAGTGTATCTTGCGGGATTTAGAACCATGACCCTGCAACATTAATTGATTGCTTGATAAGAGCAGGAATTTATTTATATTTGTGCCAAAATGGCCACACCAGAGGAAAATACTGAAGAAGCTTTTTAAGAAATATGTCTATGGAATGCAAAACAATACAAATTGTGTTAATACAATTATTTCCTTTATTTTTGGGCAGTCGTGAACATGGGCTAGTTTTATATGTAAAGGCATTATTCACCACTATCTAACAAATCATGGTTTCTAGTTTTAGGTTTGCCATTTTAACTCTCTAGTTATTTAGGGCTTTGATCTCTATATGTGATTGTTACTATTGTTATTTATGAAGAGCCAACATATGTCAAAACTGCACATTTCCGGATCATAATTATAAACACAATTAATATTCAGAGAAAGACTGAAACAGAATGATGTGGGGTTTGCTATCACTTGAACGTCTGTTCTCCATTTCTTTTTGATAGCAACAAAAAATAAATAACTGTCTTTGCATATTTTTGGATCTAGGTAAACAGAACCCCATGGAGTTATTTAACGTGGGCCTTGTTTAACTTTTTTTTCCAAGAAATTCTGACCTCTCTTCTGTGAATGATTTAAGTTATGAGAAGTAATGGATAAGGATTTTCTTTGACATTTAAAGGCAATCAAGGTAATTAATAGCAGTAAAGCATCCGTCCTTACCCCAATATATCTGCAAAATTGTCTATTTTTTCTGTAGACGATGTTTCATTTCCTGAAGACGATCAGGACTGAATCATTGATAAATTAAGACAGTGTCCAAACCACCAAAATGTGGAAAGATGTACAGAAGCAACTTTATATGGGTCTTATTATCTGTAAACCGAACAGACAGGTGATATATTATAGTAGAGAATTCTGCTCTTAACTAGAAGAACATTATTATCAAACATGAAACATCCTTCAGTTTAAAGAAGAAAATGACTAATTATAGGGGATTAAAGGATATTATTTGAAATGCCCTTACGGAAAAAAAAAAATCCTATAGCCCAGAAATGAACTTGGAATATTGATTCACAATAAATTATACAAGAAGTGGTTGTCATAGTTATTTTTTAGTTTTGTTTTTTAGATGTTGTAAACAATTGGACAAATACTATGCTGTCAGAACTATGGCGCAAACTATGCCCCAGGGGTCACATTTAGCTACGGGTTCGTTTGTGGCAACACTAAGCAGAACACAAGACTTTAAAAAATAGTTTCACTAATTGTTTTATTTAATTACCGCAGTATAAACAATTACATTCATTAAAGGGATATCAAACCCATTTTTTTAAAGATTCTGACAGAGCATACAATTTTATACAACTTTCTAATTTACTTCTATTATCAAATTTTCTTTGTTCCCTTGGTATATTTTGTTGAAAAGCAGGAATGTAAGCTTAGAAATAATGCAATTATTTAAAGGTGATACAATTCAGAATCATTTGCCATTTAAGTAATATTGCACATGGGTGTACTCACTTTATGGCAGCAGTTTTGCAAGAATGCTACGAATTTGCAAAAACACTAGATGGCAGGAAAATCTTTCTGCCATGTGTTGCTCCAGACTCCTACCTAGGTATCTCTTCAACAAAGAATACCATAGGAACAAAGCAAATTTAATTACAAAAAAAAAAGTAAATTGGATTTTTTTTTTAAATGGTATGCTCTGTCTGAATCACAAAAGAAAATGTTTGGGGTTCATATCCCTTTAACAGTGAATGTAATCTACTTTTATTTTGAAGTGTTAAAATAAATGTGAGTAAAATGTATAATGTAATAGGCCCAAGACAATCCCATCTTTAGTGACTGGGTCTCCATGGAAAAAAAAATCAATAACATTACATTTGAACGCAAACACATGAGAGTGTGTTTTGTATCGTAGAATTCACAAGTGTAAAGGAAGTCTAAGAAATACAAAAATAAATAAAAATAATTTGTAAAAGGGTTACTTGAGTTATGTTTTAAAACATTATCACCACTGAGGAGAAACATTTAACGTCAGGTTTCATCAGCAATATATATATTTAATATATACTTAATAGTGTTACAATATGCTGTATAGAAATGACATTTTCCCTTCATGTAGTGGTATTTATAAAATGTTATCTATAAGTACTATGAAGTTTAGAGGCTGTGATGTTCTGTCACATGGATCAGAAGGGGAGGAATTAGGAAGATCCCAATGTTTTGATAATGTTCCCTTGTGGGAGAGATCAAAGCTTTTAGCGTGAGCTCAGTGAAAGGTGAAAGATGTGTTATACTTGTCTTGGTGATCGATCCAAAGACACAGGCCTATATGAGCACACATTGTAAGGCTGCCTAATGTAAACGCATCAGTAGCTAAACACGTTACTGTCTGAGACAATATAATTTACTATTTTAGCAGTGTGGTCAGCTAGTTTTTATATGAGCAGTAAGCAGGGCTTTTATTGTGGGGGTACTCTCCAGTAATGAGAAACCCCACCTCTGTCATCTTATAACAGGTAATATTTCTAATCATCATGTAAACACTCTAGTTTTCACAAGAGGGCTGCAAAATGTATCAAGCATTCTAAATACCTTTGCTTTTCTCAGTTACTGAGAACAATATATCAATCATTAATCAATGAGCACTGCCACATTTTTTTTTATTAAAGGGACAGTCTAGTCAGAATTAAACTTTCATGATTCATGCAAATTTAAACAACTTTCCACTTTACTTTTATCATCAAATTTACTTTGTTCTTTTTGTATTCTTAGTTGAAAGCTAAACCTAGGTAGGCTCGTATTCTAACATCTAAGCCCTTAAAGGCTGCCTTTTATATGCATGCATTTGACATTTTTTCACTGCTAGAGGTCGTTAGTTCACGTGAGCCATATAGATAACATTGTGCTCATGCCTGTGGAGTTATTTAAGAGTAAGCACATTTATTGCCTGAAATGCAAGTCTGTCAAAAGATCTGAGATAAGGAGGCAATCTTCAGAAGCTTAGATACAAGTTAATCACAGAAGCAAAAATTATATTAATATAACTGTGTTGGTTATGTTAAACTGGGGAATGGATAATAAAGGGATTATCTACCTTTTTAAACAATAAGAATTCTGGAGTAGATTGTCCATTTAACCCCTTAATGACCACAGCACTTTTCCACTTTCTGTCCGTTTGGGACCAAGGCTATTTTTACATTTCTGCGGTGTTTGTGTTTAGCTGTAATTTTCCCCTTACTCATTTAATGTACCCACACATATTATATACCGTTTTTCTCGCCATTAAATGGACTTTCAACAATATACCATTATTTTCATCATATCTTATAATTTACTATAAAAAAATTTATAAAATATGAGGAAAAAAAATGGAAAAAAAAACACACTTTTTCTAACTTTGACCCCCAAAATCTGTTTATACATCTACAACCACCAAAAAAAAACATATGCTAAATAGTTTCTAAATTTTGTCCTGAGTTTAGAAAATAACCAATGTTTACATGTTCTTTGCTTTTTTTGCAAGTTATAGGGCCTAAATACAAGTAGCACTTTGCTATTTCCAAACCACTTTTTTTCAGAATTAGCGATAGTTATATTGGGACAATGATATCTTTCAGGAATCCTGAATATCCATGACATGTATATATTTTTTTTTAGAAGACATCCCAAAGTATTGAATTAGGCCCATTTTGGTATATTTCATGCCACCATTTCACCGCCAACATGCGATCAAATAAAAAAAATTGTTCACTTTTTCACAATTTTTTTTCACAAACTTTAGGTTTCTCACTGAAATTTATTGACAAAAAACTTATGCAATTATAGCATACATGGTTGTAAATGCTTCTCTGGGATCCCTTTGTTCATAAATAGCAGACATATATGGCTTTGGTTTTGCTTTTTACTAATTAGAAGGCTGCTAAATGCGACTTCCTGCGCACCACCGTGTATTATGCCCAGCAGTGAAGGGGTTAATTAGGGAGCATGTAGGGAGTTTCTAGGGTTAATTTTAGCTTCAGTGTAGTGTAGTAGACAACCCCAAGTATTGATCTAGGCCCATTTTGGTATATTTCATGCCACCCATTTCACCGCCAAATGCAATCAAATAAAAAAAAAACGCTAAATTTTTCACAATTTTAGGTTTCTCACTAAAATTAATTTACAAAACAGCATGTGCAATTATGGCACAAATGGTTGTAAATGGTTCTCTGGGATCCCTTTGTTCAGAAATAACAGAACATATATGACTTTGGCGCTGCCTTTTTGGTAATTAGAAGGCCGCCTAAGTGCTGCTGCGCATCACACGTGTATTATGGCTAGCAGTGAAGGGGTTAAATTAGGTAGTTTGTAGGGAGCTTGCAGGGTTAATTTTAGCTTTAGTGTAGAGATCAGACTCCCACCTGACACAATCAGACCCCCTGATCCCTCCACAAACAGCTCCCTTCCTCCCCCACCCCCACCAATTGTCCCCGCCATCTTAAGTACTGGCAGAAAGTCTGCCAGTACTAAAATAAAAGTGTTTTTTTTAAAAATAAATAAAATACATTTTCAGCATATTTACATATGCTAGTTTGTAGGATCCCCCCTTAGCCCCCAACCTCCCTGATCCCCCCCAAAACAGCTCTCTAACCCCCCCTCTGCCTTATTGGGGGCCATCTTGGGTACTGGCAGCTGTCTGCCAGTACCCAGTTTGCAAGAAAAATGGGTTTTTTTAAATGATTATGTTATTTTTCTGTAGTGTAGCTTCCCCCCCCCCCCCCACAGACCAATCCCCCACCCCCCTGATTAAGGTATTTTATATAGATTAACACTATTTTTTTTATTAACTTAAACTTAAATTAAACTTTTTTTCTGTAGTGTAGCGGTTTCCACCCGCTCCCTCCCCGTGCACGCGCCCGCCCCCGCCCCTCCCGTGCACATGCGCGCCTCCGATCACCCCAGCCCACGATCCCGCCCCACCCCTACACATCATCAAGGCCACCGATGGCGCCCACCCGCCTCCCGAACCGGCTCCACCCCACCAACGAATTTAGCCGGTGATGTCCGGTGCAGAGAGGGCCACAGAGTGGCTCTCTCTGCACCGGATTGCTAAAAAAAGGTTATTGCAGGATGCCTCAATATCGAGGCATCACTGCAATAACCGGAAAGCAACTGGAAGCGAGCAGGATCGCTTCCAGCTGCTTTCCAGAACCAAGGACGTACGCCACAAGTCCTCGGTCATTAAGTGTATTTTTTTTGAGGACGTGTGTGGGTACGTCCCTTGGTCGTTAAGGGGTTAAGTAACGCCACCTTTTTTTTAAAATTAAGTACCTGGTACCTTTAAAAAAAAAAAAAAAAGCACAGGCAGTCATTGTAGAAAATATAAAAATACAAGTATACAACAGAACTGAGTGTGCAATATCACTTAAATGTAAAATGATTCTGAATTGTATCACCTTTAAAATAATTGCATTATGTCTAAGTTGACAAGTAGAGTATTTCCACTTATGAATCAATAGTAAACAAATACTTTGGAAATAATATCTGAAAATACAGGCCCCAAGTAGAAACTCAATGCAACCAAAAGTGAATAAACCTGTGATCACTGACAAACACCTTAGAAAACCTGTGATCATTGAAACAAAATTGAATACACCTGTGATTTCCAATTAGCCTAACTGCATGAACATGGTTATAAAATGACCTGTGAACAGCAAGAACTTTCTTCAGTTTTGGAACTATGGGCTGTGTCTACCTACAATACCTGCATCATGGCTCACATGGAAATAATTGCCAGAAGAATTGAAAATCTGTTAGTGAGACTTCACCAAAGATGGAAAAGGATACAGGAAGATTGGTGACAAACTAAAAATCCAGTTATAACACAGTTGTAGCAGTAATCAGGAGGTATAGAACGAGCCCATAGTACCCACTGATTAGATCTGCAGTAGCCGTCCTCCTAAAATGACGCACACACAGTGCGCTACTTGCACAATCTAGCTCTGAAAAAACAGATGGGCAAGTGCTTCAAACATTGCTCAGTAACTATCATGGAAATCTGAGTTTCTGTGACAGCTCAGTTAGACTGAAGGACATTACATACAAAAAAAACAAACCTTGCCTGCTCTTTAAACACAAAACTGTAAGACTAAAATTTGCTAAAGAACATAAAAAGAAGCCTGATTAATATTGGGAGAACATTTTTTGGTCAGATGAGACAAGAAACATTTGTTTGGCTCAGATGGGGTTCCAGGTATGAACCTGGCCAGGACTACCACAGAGAATGAATAGTCCCAACAGTGAAGCACTGAGGTGGGAGTGTGATGATATGGGGCTGCATGAGTGCTGTCAGCATTTAGCGAGGTAGAACGGACATGAGTCACTCCAGCGAATCATGTCCGCTCAACATTTGTTAAATCTACCCCTTAGAATGGAAGGCTCTTTTGTTGAACAAATTGATTTGGTATGAAATGGTAACAAAATCAACAGAACCAGGTCTTGGTGACATCACATACAGAATGAATTACTCAAATTACTGTAATCATCTATTTATTTATTTCCTTCTATTTTCTTTCATCAAACGTGACAATCTTAGTAGCAATGCTGTTGTGTGTTCGTTTTGTCATTGAAACATGTTTATACCTATCAAGTGTAGAAAATAGAAAAAAGTGGGTGCCTCAGAAAGTGTGCATGTAAAAAGAATGCATATTTTGATAATGGAAGTATATTGAAAATATGTTTTTAAATTGTATGCTGTATCTAAATCATAAAAGCTTAATTTTAACTTTAGTGTCCCTTTTTAAACATTGGCATGAAATAGTTATAAGAGAAATATACTACAAGTTTATTCATGCCATAAGGGTCTTTTACGTGAATGTTCCTTTAAGAAAACCCTGGATTCTGGATAAATACCCTGGATTCTGGATAAATATTTATTGCTGATGCCATTATGCATTACATATGTATTACATAGAGCTACATATAGCTTCCTTGCATTTTGCCCCCATTTAGAAGCATTAATCATGTGTTACACTTTATATTAAACTGGCAGTACTCTCTCTTTCACCTAAAGCACTGAATTCGCCATATGTGTTTTTGGGTTTCACCCAGTGCATGACGGCTGCACTTATTTTAGGTCATCTTTAAATTGTTTTTATTTTACAGAATCCATCTAAGAAACAGATCTAGAACAATACAATATTAAATCTATGCTGTGGCTTTATAGCCAACGGGGTCATAGGTTTCACTTTGTGACAAAAATAAGATGGAGAGATCTGTGTGAAGGAAACTGTAACCATCTGTCAGGATGTTGGCAGCTCTGTGATATGAAGCCAAACAAAGAAATTAATATGCAAATATAATAATATCGCCCCTCCACCACACTTTATAATAAAATGTGCAAGTCAAAATAAATATTTTTTTAAAGATAAACTAAGATCACCTTCTGTAAGGCTAGCAAAAGGTGGTTGTGCATCCAATTGATATTTTTCCCACACATTTAGAACTAAGCGTGTAATCCTGAAAGCTGGGATCTTATAGTGGAGGGCTTCAAATGGATCAGGTAGGCTCACTTGTGTGAGTTGACAGACAGCAGCCCACAGCACTTACCTCTTTTCCATAAGAATGTACTGAGGTAGGGACAGTCAAGTCCAAAAAAAACTTTAATTTTTCAAATAGGGGGGCATGTAATTTTAAACAACTTTCCAATTTACTTTTATCAACAATTTTGCTTTGTTCTCTTGGTATTCTTAGTTGAAAGCAAACCTAGGAAGGTGCATATGATAATTTCTAAGCCCTTGAAGACTGCCTCTATTTTATTTACTTTTCACAGCAGGGGAGAGCAAGCTCATGTACACTGTCAGAAAAAAGGGTACGGTTGGGGTCCGTTTGTGAACACTTAGGGTATAACTGCTGTGGTTGTACCCTCAATGGATCATAATTACACCTTAAGGAACTAATATGTACCATTTAGTGGTAAATAGGGTACAAATATGTTTCCAACTGTCAAAGGGTCCATGTCTGTACCATTTAACCCCCCCAAAAAGGTACAATCACTTGTGTGACTAAAAGGTTGAGGGGGATGGTTGGTTCAAGGCTGCCAAACCCTGCAAGTCCATATCATTTGTACAGCTCAATTATTCATATTCACATAACTGTCAGTCACCCAAAATGAATGCAGCAAACATGTTGTACAGCAAAATAATTATGTTCAATTGTTGTTGGTAATATGCAAGAAGCGGGCAAAGCAAAAAAATACTTAAAGGGACAGTCTACACCAGCATTGTTATTGTTTAAAAAGATGGATAATCCCTTTATTACCCATTCCCCAGTTTTGCATAACCAACACAGTTATATTAATACACTTTTTACTTCTGTGATTACCTTGTATATAAGCCTCTGCAGACTGCCCCCTTATCTCAATGCTTTTGACAGGTATGCAGTTTAGCCAATCAGTAAAGACTCCTAAATAACTACATGGGAGTGAGCATATTGTTATCTATATGACACACATGAACTAGTACCGTCTAACTGTGAAAAACTTTCAAAATGCTCTGAGCTAAGAGGCGGTTTTCAACGGTTTTGAAAAATATCACCAAGGGAACAAAGCAAATTTAGTGATAAAAGTCATTTGGAAAGTTGTTTAAATTTTCATGCCCTATCTGAATCATGAAAGTTTAACTTTAACTAGACTGTCCCTTTAAGTGCTTGTTTGCTATCTAGAACCAGCAAAACACAGTATTATCGAATATATGGGTTATTAAAGGGACAGTCTAGTCAAAATTAAACTTTCATGATTCAGATAGGGCATGAAAATTGAAACAACTTTCCAAATTACTTTTATCACTAAATTTGCTTTGTTCCCTTGGTGATATTTTTCAAAAGCTAAACCTAGGTAGGCTCAAACTGATTTTTAAACCGTTGAAAACTGCCTCTTAGCTCAGAGCATTTTGAAAGTTTTTCACAGTTAGACAGTACTAGTTCATGTGTGTCATATAGATAACAATATGCTCACTCCCATGTAGTTATTTAGTTATTTGAATAGCTTTTTTTTGGAATGGGTTGTTTAGCCTGGCTCTATCAGGTGGTTCTGTAGCAGTCTTTGGAATTGCTACATGGCTACAGATAAGTATACAAACTTTTTTTTAAATCTGCAGTGTGGCTATTGTAATACTGCCTGAAATAGTACACATTAATTGAATGCATATTTGAATGTTATATAAAAAAATATAATGGAACAGCATTTGTAATATGCTGTGTTGAGTACAAATTTGCCATCATGAGGTACAAAGGGCTTGTCACTGGGGCAGTACCCTTAAAAGGCCAAATTTACACCATTTTTTAAGGGTACATTATGGTACCATAGGATTGAGGTCCAATCTAGTCACCAAAGGTACATATTTGCCTTTGAAAGGTACAGTCTGCAAGGGTACCAATTTCTACCCATTTTAAAGGGTACAGCAGGTTTACCTTTGAGGGTACTGCCCCTGTGACAAGCTGTTGTACCCCTAAAGGTACAATTTTTGCACATTTTTTCTGACAGTGTAGGCCATATAGATAGCATTGTGATCACACTTGTGGCTAGTGGCAGATACTGCACTAATTGGCTAAAATGCAAGTCAATAGATGATAACTAAAAGTCATGTGATTGTGGCTTAGATCCAAGTTAGTCACAGAAATAAAAAGTGTATTAATATAGCAGTGTTGGTTTTGCAAAACTGGGGAATGGGTAATGAAGGGATTATCTATCTTTTTAAACAACAAAAATGCTGGTGTTGACTGTCCCTTTAACTATGTGTATAACATTGTTGCAAACACAGCTGCATATAGTGCTGAGGATACAAGAATACTAATGAGCCTACCTCAGTATGCTCTCATGAAAATTAACTACGTTTCAACAAAGAATACCAAGAGAATGAAGCAGATTTGTCTATAGAAGTAGATTCTAAAGTTTTGCTAATTGCATTGTATGTCCCTTTCTGTCTCTGTGTTGCAATAGTCTTTTAAATGCTGTCTTTTCTTGTTTCAAAAATGGCACAAAATACTGAGGTAAATTTTAGATTGTGGTTAGCTTCAGTTTTCCACACTTGGACATTTCTATGGTGCCTCATTCTATAAAATAGGATATTACTGGGGAGGCTTGGGCTATCGGCATGCTCCCTATAATTATATATAATCATCACTACTGTGTGAAATTCAAAGTGATTTTTTTTTTATTGATATGGCCATCCAATGTCCATTATTGAAAGCAAAAGATAGTCACTGTGTTCACTAGTTATGCAGTGAGATGGAGATATATTCAAGTTAGAAGGAGAATATATATAAATAAATACATACATAAATAAATAAAACAATCTAAGTCCCACTTATACAAGAGGTCCTAAGACAAAATAGAGGTGCCGCTATTATTATAGAATGAGAATATATCAAGGATTGAAAGCAACAGATAATCACTGTTCATTAGTTATGCAGTGAGATGAATATATTTCAATAATAACAAGTTAGAATGAGAATAAATCCAGCAATTATAAAGAGTAGGGATCTATTCACAAATGGCAGGTGAGAACAATAAAAACAACATTTATTCTTACCAGATAAATTCTTTTCTTTCGGAACGATGATAGTCCACTGTCCCCCATAACATATGGAATACATTTCCCACCACTAGGAGGAGGTCAAGAACCCATAAGGGAGCTTAAAATCCCTCCCACCTCCCTTCTATCTCTTAACGTATAGCCAAGTAGAGATTAGGAAACATATATACGTAGGAAAAACAAAGCAAGGTTACATCAAATATTTTCTTTCGTAAATGATGATGGTTCACAGTCCTCCATAACATATGGGAATAATACCCAAGCAGATGGTTTATGTTACGGAAAAGGGCAGTTCCTATTTAGCCGACACCGCAGCCCGATGGACTTTCCTGCCAAAAGCTTCTTGTGAAGAAGCAAAAACATCAAAACAATAACATTTGGAAAAAGTATGCATAGAAGACCATGTGACAGTTTTGCAAGTCTGCTCCAAATATGCATCATTTTTAAAAGCCTACAATGTTATTACTGCTCTTGTAAAAAGAGCTGTAAAACGCTTAGGAGACGACTTTCCTTCCACCAAGTATGCCTTGTGAATTACTTGTTTAAGCTAAGAAGCCAACGCTACCTTAGTAGCTTTTAGTCCTTTACTAGGAACAGTCGCTCCTTAGAGTTAGAAGGATCTGGACACAATGAAAGAATAACAATTTTTTAATTATATTTTGCAAAGAAACTACCTTCGAAAGGAAATCATATTTGGTATAAAGTAGAGTCTTATCCTTGTGAATGATTAAAAATGGAGAATCACAAGACAGTGCAGACAATTTGGAAACTCTCCTTGCAGAAGAGATTGTTAACATAAAAAGTACACTGGCCTAATTTGAACTAAGACCTGGAAAAAAAAGTCTGAACATCAGGAAGTTTAGCCAGCTTCCTATGAAAAAGAAGAGATAAAGCATACATTTTACCCTTTAGAAAACTAGCAGAAAAACCCTTGTCAAGTCTATCCTGTAAAAATTGAAGGTTTCTTGGAATCCTAAAGGAATACGAAGAAAATTGTTTTGGAAGAACACCATTCAAAATAGGCATTCCAAATTTTGTGATAAATCTTTTGTGTCACAGGCTTTATAGCTTGTATCAGAGTTTCAATGACTGAATCTAAGAAACCTCTATGTTTTAAAACTAGGCGTTCAACCTTCACACTGTTAAATTTAGATATTTGAGATCATGATGGAAAAGAGGAACTTGCGACAATAGGTCTTCTCTTAGAGGATAAATCCATGGAAGAGATGAGGACATCTGCACTAGATCTGTATACCATGTCCTGCAGGGCCAGGCTGTAGAAATTTAGATAACTAACATTGACCCCTGTTTGCTCCCAGCAATGACTCTTGAAAGAAGAACAAACAGGAAACAGGTATGCTGGGGGAAAATCCCATGGACATTCCAAGGTGTGTACCATGTGAGCCTTTGGGTCTCTTGATGTTGTACAATACCTTGGAAACTTTTAAATGAGAGACCATCAGATCTATGTCCTGTAAGCCCCATTTGATCACTAAGGGATCGACAGTGTCCTGATGGAGAGACCACTTTCTAGGATGGACTGATTGACTGCAAAGAGAATTAAACTCCAAGTTTTGTACTCCCAGTATGTGAATTGTCGATAGGGAGAAATTATTTCTCTCTGCCTAAGACAGAGTCTTGAGACACTTCCTGCATGATCAGTGGACTGCGGGTACCCCTGTTGATGATTTATGTAGGCCACCGCCATGATATTGTTCGATTGGAAATGGATAAACTTTTCCTTCTTCAATAGGGGCCAGGTCTAAAGAGCCCAAAGAATCGCTCCAAGATGCAGAATGTTAATTGGTAACCTTGCCTCTAGAGGAGACCAAACTCAAAGAAAGATTTTGTGTCCCTGAGTAATTGATTGTCTGATGGAGAAATCCAAAGCAATATGTTTTTCCAAATGTAGATAATTCTTTGACCACTGAGGTAGCATAGACAAATGAAGAGGTCTGCAGTGAAGAGGGGCAAAAAAAAAAAACTACATCTGAAGCAGTTACCATAAGAACCACAGTCTCCATTTGATGAAAATAGAGCTTTTTGTAGGGAGAGACACACCCTTTTAATCTTTACTTTGCAAATTTCCGGCAGGAACTAGATGCATAAGAATTGAGTTTATTATGACTTCTATAAATGCTACCCTTATAGCAGGATATAATGAGCTTTTAGGTACATTGATCCTCAGACCATTGTCTTGAAGAAAAATAGAAGCTTGTAAGTACGATCAATAGTGACAGGGAATAGGCTTGCACTAATATGTCGTCCAGATGCGATGCAACTGAAATACCCTGAATTCTGAAGGTGTTGAAGGGGTGGGGGTCAGCCTGTTAGTGCTCAGACCATATGCTGCACACTGCATAAAATTGGTATGCATGGCTGTCGTTCCAGAGGGAAGCCTCTTCTAAAGATGATGCACAAGAAAGCCTGAAAACAGTTTGCTGAACAGGTTTACTGGAACCATGTCCTGTGGTCCGACAAAACCAAGATAAACTTATTTGGTTCAGATGGTGTCAAGCATGTGTGGCGGCAACCAGGTGAGGAGTAAAAAGACAAGTGTGTCTTGCCTACAGTCAAGCATGGTGGTGGGAGTGTCATGGTCTGGGCCTGCATGAGTGCTGCAGGCACTGGGGTGCTACAGTACATTGAGGGAACCATGAATGTCAACATGTACTGTGACATACTGAAGCAGAGCATGATCCCCTCCCTTCAGAGACTGGGCCGCAGGGCAGTATTCCAATATGATAACGACCCCAAACACTCCTCCAAGACGACCACTGCCTTGCTAAAGAAGCTGAGGGTAAAGGTGATGTATTGGCCAAGCATATCTCCAGACCTAAACCCTATTGAGCATCTGTGGGGCATCCTAAACGGAAGGTGGGGGAGCGCAAGGTCTCTAACATCCACCAGCTCTGTGATGTCGTCATGGAGGAGTGGAAGAGGACTCCAGTGGCAACCTGTGAAGCTCTGGTGACCTCCATGCCCAAGAGGGTTAAGGCAGTGCTGGAAAATAATGGTGGCCACACAAAATATTGACATATTGGGCCGAATTTGAACATTTCCACTTAGGGGTGTACTCACTTTAGTTGCCAACGGTTTAGACATTAATGGCTGTGTGTTGAGTGTTGACTGTTATACAGGCTGTACACTCACTACTTTATGTTGTAGCAAAGTGTAATTTCTTCAGTGTTGTCACATGAAAAGATATAATAAAATATTTACAAAAATGTGAGGGGTGTACTCACTTTTGTGAGATACTGTATATCAGAGCTTTCCAAACTTATGTTGGGGACACTTTTTTGACCTACATCATTTCGCGACACAGTAATTCAGTTGTACTAGCAAGCAGGAGGTTAAACTAACTTGTTTTAAGAGATACGGACACATACATAAATTATATAATAACAAAATGTATTTACAAGTAACAGTATGTATGTGCAAGAATTAAAAAAAAGTTTAATAGCACCAATAGCTACCGACTATTTTAATGGGTTGTATGAGGTTGATAGGATGAACACAGTTTCTGAATATGTGGTGGAATATTAGCTAAAGACACTCACATTTCATTATCAAGCATTTTTAACCTTCCACTTCCTATCCATATATCAAGAGCAGGAGCACTAATGCACTACTGGGAGCTAGTTGCCAAAAAAACCTCACTGACTTCAGCTCAGCGTTTAAGCTGCCACCCGGCTCAGAGCTCTGTGAGTCCGACTGACTACTGCCCATGCTGCAAACACACTGCTGTCCCACTCACTGACTACACATGCAGTCATGAGCCAATTAAGAAGACTACACATGCAGTCAGTGAGTGGGACAGCAGTGTGTTTGCAGCACGGGCAGTAGTCAATCGGACTCAACCGAGCTCTGAGGGCGGCAGCTTAAACGCTGAGCTGAAGTCAGTGAGTCCGATTGACTACTGCCCGTGCTGCAAACACACTGCTGTCCCACTCACTGACTACACATGCAGTCACGAGCCAATTAAGGAGACTACACGTGCAGTCAGGAGCCAATGTGCCGCCAATGGGAATAGTTTCAGTTCCCACTGAGCTGCACCAATAGGTTAAGATGATCTGTATCCCCCTAGGTATCAATCACATGTCAACCATGTGATATGCGTAGCAGGAAGGCGGAAAGTCAGAAACCAAAAAAAAAAATAAAAAAACATTTGTGCTGAAGCTGGGACACACCTACACACTACTGCCGACACACTAGTGTGTCCCGACACACAGTTTGGAAAGCACTGCTGTATATACTAAAGCATATACACATATTTAGCCTGTCATGTGACCTTACTGACTAGATAAGCACCACATATAGACCATTTTTGGATGAATGCACATTTATCAGAATGAATGCAACAGCAAAATTTAAAGAAAACAAAAAATATTGACAACATTTTCTTGGCTGCACATCTCTACTAATTATGAGCCTCGGAGCATTAAACCATTTGGCAAGGAATAAAGTGCTATTGGCTTCCATTTTAACTAGGTTTAGATATTTCCTCGTTTCATTTTATAAGTGCACAAAAATGTTGTCCAGTGTTAAAGGGATATTAACCCTACATTTTTCTTTTAGTGTTCAAATAGAGAATACAATTAAAAAAATTCCAATATATTTCTATTATCAAATTTGCTTTGTTCTCATGTTATTCTTTGTTGAAGAGATACCTAGGAAGGTAGCGTGCTCATGTCTGAAAGACCACATGATAGGATATAGCGCTGCCGTCTAGTGCTCTTGCTAATGTACATATAGTGCTGCAGACACATGCATACTCCTGGGCTTACACCCCTGATTTTCAACAAAGGATAACACAAAAACAAAGAAAATTAGATAATAGAAGTAAATTGGAGAGTTGTTTAAAATGTTATGCTCTTTCTGAGTCGTGAAATAATAATTTAGGGATTTATGTCCCATTTCCATTTACCATTCAGCAACTTAGCAGTTTTTAGAAGCCAATTAGCATCTCAGAGTATGTTGCTTAGCAACTCTAACTTTATGGTAAAAAGACTTTTGTGAGTGCTACTTTCACCTGTGATCAACTCAATAGACAAATATGTTTAAAAATATTTAATAAATTATTGAACTTACGTATGTCAGATTCCTATGTGTAGTTAATATATTTATAAATATAATTATGCATTCTTTATTACTTTAATACCGTATAATCATATTTATAGGTAACCAAATATTTATTATATAATATTAGAGTTAACAAAATTTAAATTTTATGGCTGCCAAGAAAGTCCGCTGTTGTAAAATGGCTAGCGTAAAATAAAAATTGCTTTATAAACTGCCAGATAGTGTTCATTTGGGGGCTATTTTCGAGCCAAAAATGATCGAATACAGCACCAGACATTCATGAAAACAGATTCCAGATAAGTTTCATTACTTAGTATGTGTACACAAAATAAAGCACTAAAAGAAAATGTTATACTTCCGATTTAGTGCCCTAAATGCACACCACGTTATTGCAGATACTCATTGTACAGAAGGAATACAAGTTAAATCCCTACACTTCACTATTTACAAGAATGAATCATAGTAAATGAACGTAATCATAGCTATTCATAAAATAATATTACTTTTAATGTTCAATGATTTTGTATGCACCAAGTAGAAAGATATTCTCTTTCATGGAAGGGTGAATTTATTTTGAAGGGTGCCAGTCTTGGCACAGACATCCCTATGGGGATATTCTATAACCCACAGGGAGTGTTTGCTACTAGCCAGATGTAGGAAAGTAAAAGAATTGGGGAATTTCAGGATCTTCATTTTGTTATATCCCATGCACACAACTTAGGTAAAAATGTAAAGAATTTCTGATAAATGTGTTTGGAAACATACAGCCCTATCGTTAGAAAAAGCTTCTGAGGTGCATTCTGGGAAAACAGGAGCAGACAGAATAAGGACAAGTCATGCACATCAATAACTTTTATTGTAGCATCTTGCGTGCAAAACAGAAGCTCAGATCCTATCTCATAAGAAATAAGGTTATTCCACTGCCTGCATGTTCAGTGAGGGGAAAGGATGGACATTTTACTTACACCTTAATAGACTGCAAAAATTATGTTTGGCAGTTTGTACGTGTGTGTGTCTACACATGCACACACACACACACACATGCGCATGCACATGCACATACACACGCACATACACACACACACACATGCACATACACACACACATGCACAGACACACCACACGTGCATTCACACACAATACATGACTCATACACGCACATATACACAGACACCAACATAAACACATATACACCACACATACGCAAACATACATACCTAAAAAACACACCACTCAGAAACGCACATATATACATGGACACGCACACATATACACTACACATACACATACACATACACACAAAACACACCACTTATACACGCACATATATGCACACAGACATACACACATATGCACCACACATACACACACATAAATAAACACATATACACACACACATATACAGTAGACACACACAACACACCCCTCATACACGCACATACACACACACACGGACATACACACACACATATACACCACACATACACACATACATATGCACATATACACATACACACAACACACCACTCATACACGCACATATACACACCACTTATACATACACACATATACACACCACTTATGCACACACACACGCCCATACATATACACATGCCTCATACACGCACATATACACAAAAACACACATAAGCACACACCACTTATACAGACTGAGACACACACACGGACATACACACACAAACACACACAACTTATACATACAGACACACACACACATATACCCCCCACTCATACACACATTTATACCCCCCACTCATACACACCCCCACACTGACATACACATACACGAACACACATACCATTTATACACACAGAAACACACACATATACACACCACTCATAAACACATGTACATACACACACAAACACACAGATACTCACCAATTATACACACAGACACACATACACACCACTCATACATACACACACATATACACAACACTCATACACACATCACACACACACATACACACATATCCCTTACTAATCTGCACTCACTGGATTTTGAATGAATGAATTTATTTATTTATTTATTTATTTATTTACGTAACAGTTTTGGGACTGTTTCCTTTTTCTTCAGACCAATGTTGGTTTTAAGAAATAGATTTGGGGGCCTATTTATCAAAGTGTCAACTATGTTGCATTCGCCGGCGTCAATACGCTTGCCAGACATTGCTGCTGCGGATCTGAATACAATACCCTTATTTATGAAATAAGCAGTCAAAAACACGCGCGTCAAGTACGGTGCGAAGAACATCGGACTGGTGTTAACTTACAGTCATCGATGTCGCGGTTATTCTGTTTTTTTCCAACTTTATTTATACCATTTCATTACTGTCCATGAACAAGCACATTTCTCTTAAGCTAATATTTTATTTTTCATCTGTTAATGTCAAATAAATAGATAAATTTATACCTCAACAAACAATATCTCATAGAAAGTTATTTTTATATGTATTTGTTATATGATATTTCACATAAATGAATGTATGTTTGTATTTCTAGAAGTAATTTTTTTTTATTATTATTAATGCTAGAATTTGTATATATATCCTTGCACATACTTGTATGTATGTACTGTATGTATATGTATATATATATATATATATATATATATATATATATGTGTGTGTGTGTGTGTTTTGTCAGAAATCTTTTGCAAACATATTTACATATCCCTAAGTTCCTTTTTTTGGTTCTAAATTGTCTGTCATATCTCTGTGTTTATTTATACCACTATATGTATATATTGTAAATGTATTATTATTCTGAGCAGGAATAATTGCAAATATAACATGTAATTAGAGTATCATATTTATGTATTTGCAATCAATGGATATTTTAAGAGCTGGACCAGGTTTCTCTCTGCACCTGTCTAACCCCTCCAGATTGCAATCTATTTTTAAAAACCAGCCCTACACAGGTGTTATAAAATGGGCTGGCATATAAGAGGACATTTCTTACTGAAAAAGAAATTAAAGAGAAGGAAGAAATACACTGAAAATAGCATGCCAGTAAAGAGGTGATTTTATTTTCTGATGTATCTGAATCATGACAGTTTAATGTTAGGTGGGCTATCCCTTTGAGCTATCAGTTTAGGATTATATTGAATCAAACATCAATTCGAATTTTAAAATCCTTGTCTAAAATATTACACTGTGTGTCCTAATGTCAGCATCAATGTTTATCCTTAATGCTAATTTCACATGTACATACTTTCAAAGTATAATACACAATGTAACAATACACAATGTAACAAATGGCACTTACAAGTTCTGATGAGTGATCAATGACAGAAGTATCGAGCAATTTGATTCGTTAGTGATAGTTTATAATGTGTATTTGAATAAGATTGGCTGATGTCATAAATCATGTGATTATGCATATTCCAATCAAAAGTGGTGGAAAAATTCACTAGTGTGTAGGTTGTTTAGGAGTTTGCGTCAAAATTGATGCGAAAAGTGTTGAGTCAAAGATGGCACGAAGTGGAGAGTGTGACATATTACATGGCTTAAACATGGTGCACATAGATTTTTCCAAAAAATAAAAAGGAAGTTAGCTATATTATGTTGTGTATTTATTTCATTTTTATCCCTATATCTACTAGTGCACCAAATGTGGAGCAATAATATTGTTTGATTTAGAAAGGGTATACAAATTTAATAAAGTTTCTAATTTCATCGAACATAAGCTTTCTGTGTTTTCAGACTCCTATTGAGTTTTATGGCATCCGCGACCTCAAGGGTGGTTGGTAGATTGAAAACTAGGTACGCTGAGTCGGAAAAGACGCAAGCGCAAATGTAGAATTTTTGCTAACTTAGTGAGAGAGGTTCAAATAGTGTCGATTAGGAGGGAGAATGAACAGAATCACGCTCAAATACCACTCTTTTCAAATCGCATCGGTCTGCGTCGGATTGAGATCGCGGGATCGTATATTACATCACAAATTTCAACATTTGCCGATTTTTGTGAGTGTTAATTTCTCATGTCATTCTTTTCATTGCTGCTCATAAGGTGTAATCCTATGTTTTTTTTGTGGCACATATTACTATTCACTAGTGTACAATACCACATATACTTTTGGTACCTCCACCATGGTCTATTTTAATATAGTTCTAAGTACAGAAGTAAAGGCATAATTTGCTACCTTCATGCTGATTTTCTAATGTTAGATATATACATTGTTGTGTAAACGCATTTAGGGCCAGATTACAAATAGAGTATTATTTAACACTCCCACTTGAGTGTCAACTGTGCTAGAAGTAAGCTTTTTTGTGTGCATTGGGTTGCGCTTGTATTAAAATTGAAAGTAACCTGTTTTCGTTTGCGCACTAACCCGACAAGCATAAAAAACAAACTTAGAATATTGCACGCGCCATATCCTACTCCCCATCGAAGTCAATGGAGCTAAAAAAAAGTGGGAGGAAATTTAACACATCGAGCCCCCCCCCCCGATTGCATATTCAAAAGTGCACTAACCCGACATAAAGATATGAATATTTCACATTCCAATGTTCTTCTCATACAATAATATGTTCTATTTATTCATAAATACATATTTTTATATATATATATATATATATATATATATATATATATATATGATTGTATTTTGGTGCAACATATATACTGTATATATATATATATATATATATATATATATATATATATATATATATAGAAGAAGGTAAGTCCCACCAGGGGGAATGAAGGAGGAGACCCGGAGACAGCAAACTTGATATTAATATCTTTTATTCAGCCAAATGGCCAAATGACAGGTGCAGGTACAGATAGACACCTGACGCGTTTCGCGCATGCGTACATGCGCTTCATCAGAGGCTATATATATATATATATATATATATATATATATATATATGTATAGGTATAGATATATACAGATATTTATAGGAATATCAATTTATAAATACTTAGAAAATATTCCCCAATGTGCAAAACATTGGAATGTGAAATGTTTACAGTAAATACATAGTTAAAACCATTATTAAATATGAATTTTGCATAAAGTTGTTTTTTCATGTTTTCAACTACATCTTAACTGCCAAGGGCTCCAATGCATTTCTATATTTCTATATATGTATACATACAGGTATACCACGCTCATGCAGCGGGTTAGGGACCAGAGCCCCGCTGTAAAGTGAAAACCGCCTTAAAGTGAAACAAGGCAGTTTTAGCTTTCTTTTCACTTGCCAGTGTGTTTAAAGACTTGAAAACATGTTTGAACTAACATATATTAGGGGTGCAATAATGCTAAGTTTAGTTTAACACTAGCACAGCACAGTATTAAATTAGTATTCAATAAAAACTGTACCGGTAAAATAGTGACAATTACTGTAGTAAAATTTGCCAGACTATAGCACTGAGACACTAATTGTACTGTAATGCTGTGAACTGCGCATAACAAATTGGTGCCAATCACTTTTCTCGCAATCTCACGATGATTACAGTACTATTTTAAAATCCTTGGAGGTTGAACTTCAGGTCCACAAAGCGCTGTATTAGCGAATCGCTGTAAAGTGAAGCGCTGTAAAGTGAGGTGTACCTATATGTATTTGTGTGTTTATATGTCTGTCAATTCATATATACAAGTATAATTACATATACACACATATAGACATGTTTAGACATGTACTGTATATCTACAGTATGTATGTCTATGTTAAAGACCTTTGCCTGCCTATTTTTTTCCTACATCTGAGATCTCATATATTTGAGCCCTTATAACTGTTTTGTGCAATATTCTTTTTTAATCATTTTTATTAGACAGTGTTATTATGAATGTAAATCTACTTTGTAAAGTATTTTTGATGTGTTTTGTGATACTTTTTTCGTGAAACAGTTAACCAGAGCTCTGTGGTCGCGATAATTTGACGCGTGTTAACTTCAATTGCACTCAAGCGATCGCGTTTACTTTGAACTTGTAATACAAGTGAAAAACCTGACGTACGCAATCATTCACAATAAACTCCTTATAGCTTGCATGTAACTGTTAGCGCTCCATTTATAACTGGCCTTTAGAAAGGGATGCTCAAATTCTACTTTTGAATAGTGTAGCAAATAAAATATGCTATAAAATAGACTATTTCATTTCATAAAATAAAATATTTCAAGGGATTGTCTAATTTTGATTTTAAATTATTGTGAGAAATTTTCCTTAAACCATTCTCTAACTTCAGAGACCTTTTATCAATTGTGTTTTTAAAAGAAAAAAAAGAAAGAATAGTTTTATGTAGTAATCATACCATAATAACTGTATAGTAGGGATGTTAAAAACACACTAATTTTAAAGATTTTCTTAATATGTACCACATATATAATACACGTCTAACAAACAGGTAGATTACGAGTTTTGTGTTACGGCTTTGAACGCTGAAAAAAATGGCAATGGCCAGGAACGCACATTACAAATCGTGTCGGTATTGCTATACCGCAAACATTTTAGCCTGTAATGCAACGTCCATTCCGCACTAAAAAAAATTACATTTTTGCATGGGATTTTCATAGCGCCGGTATTACAGGTTGTGCGGTCTGGCTAAAATGCTTGCATTACAGCCTTTACCGACACAATCCATACCACCATCTGAGAGCAGTAGTTATGAGTTTTGCTCATCAAAAATGTTTCACAACACTCATAACTAAACTGTTACAAAGTACACTAACACCCATAAACTACCTAATAACCCCTAAACCGAGGCCCTCCCGCATCACAAACACTATATTAAACTTATTAACCCCTAATCTGCTGCCCACTAACATTGAAACTATTAAATAAACCTAATAACGCCTAATCCGCCGCCCCCGACATCGCCGCCACTATAATAAAGTTATTAACCCCTAAACCACTGGCCTCCCACATTGCCACCACTAAATAAACCTATTAACCCCTAAACCGCCGGTCTCCCACATCGCCACCACTAAATAAACCTATTAACCCCTAAACCACCTACCTCCCACATCGCTGCCACTAAATAAACCTATTAACCCCTAATCCGCCGGACTCCCACATCGCAAAACACTAGATTTAACTATTAACCCATAATTCTAACACCCCCAAACTTTAAATTACAATAAATAAAATCTTACCTGTGAAATAAAAATAAACCTAACAAACTATAAATTAACGAAACATTACTATTCTAATCAAAAAAAAATATACTACCAATTAAAAAATCTAAATTATAAAAAAAAAACTAACACTATGAAAAAAATAAAAAAAATCTTAAATTCCAAAAATGAATAAACACTAAGCTTACAAAAAATAATAAACAGTAGCTATCATCCTATTGGCTGTTTTGAACAGCCAATAGGATTTCAGAAGCTCTCATCCTATTGGCTGATTGGAATTTGAAGAATCAAATCAGCCAATAGGAATGCAAGGTACGCCATTTTTAATCGGCTACCTTGCATTCAACTTCAGTGTATGGCGGTGACCGTATGAAGAGGACGCTCCGCGCAGGATGTCTTCGTCTTCCAGGATGGCTCCGCGCAACCAGGATGAAGATAGAAGACACCCCGGATGGATGAAGATATTGCCGCCTGGATGAGGACTTCTCGACGTCTGGATAGAGACTTCTTGCCGCCTGGATGGAGATGGATGTCTGGACTTCAGGAATCTTGAGTAGATATTCTGGGTATAGTGTTAGGTTTTTGTTTTTCAGTTTTTTGGGTGGGTTTTTTTTTTAGATTAGGGCTTTGGGCTTTTTTTTTTATTTTGGGGGGTTGGTTGGGTGGTGGGTTTTACTGTTGGGGGACTTTGTATTTTTTTACAGGTAAAAGAGCTGTTTAACTTAGGGCAATGCCCTATAAAAGGCATATTAAGGGCTATTGGTAGTTTATTTTAGGCTAGGTAGGGGGTGTTTTTATTTTGGGGGGCTTTTTTTATTTTTATAGGGCTCTTAGATTAGGTGTAATTGTTTTTATTTTTGATAATTTAGTTTATTATTTTTTGTAAGCTTTGTGTTTTTTATTTTTCGTAAGTTAGTGTTATTCGTAAGTTAGTATTATTTTTGCAATTTTAGATTTTGTTTAAACTTAGTTTTTTTAATTTAACAGGTAAGTTTTTATTTATTTTAAGATAGTTATATTGTAATTTTAATTTAAAGTTAGGGGTGTGTAAGGTTTAGGGGTTAATAGTTTAGTTTAGTGTTTTGCGATGTGGGGGGACTGGTGGTCTAGGGGTTAATAGGTTTATTTAGTTGGAGCAATGTGGGGGGCCAGAGGTTTAGGGGTTAATAGGTTTATTTAGTGGCAGTGATGTGGTAGGCCGGAGGTTTAGGGGTTAATAGCTTTATTATAGTGTTGGCGATGTCGGGGAGTGCCGGATTAGGGGTTAATAACTTTATTATAGTGGTGGCAATGTCGGAGTGGCGGATTAGGGGTTAATAACTTTATGTAGTGTCGGCGATGTCGGGGGCGGCAGATTAAGGGTGTTTAGACTAGGGGTTTATGTTAGGGTGTTAGGTTTAAACGTAACTTTTTTTCCCCCATATACATCAATTGGGCTGCGTTACGGAGATTTTTCATTCCGCACTTCAGGTGTTAGTTTTT
This sequence comes from Bombina bombina, assembly GCF_027579735.1. Classification (NCBI taxonomy): domain Eukaryota; kingdom Metazoa; phylum Chordata; class Amphibia; order Anura; family Bombinatoridae; genus Bombina; species Bombina bombina. Next base: position 479,906,516 of record NC_069500.1, read on the forward strand.
TTTCTAACACTCTCTTCCCATTTATGTCTATGGGGGAAAGCGTGCACAAGCACGTCAAAGCAGTCCTTGGCTTTTGTGCGGTATGGAGCTTAACGCCACCATATCGCACACACAAGGAGGCTTTTCAGTAATGCATAATGGCAGCGCTATGTAGAGTGAAATAACACAACTTTTTGGCGTTAGTTTCACATACTGTTTAGCGCAAAACTCATAATCTACCCGAATATGTTTAATGAAAAGAAAGATACCGTATATTATTATTATGCATAAAGATATTAAGCAAAGTGAGTTGCACATATTAGATAGTGTGTGAGAAATACTTCAACATGATATTCTGCACTTTACAAAACATAAGAATTTAAAAACATAATAATCTATATAAATACATTTTCTTGCGACTGGAATTTATCATTCTTAAGGTGGAAGATGGGTAATTCCTATTATCTAGTATTGAACATACCCCGCGTGTGTATCAGCAAAGACAGCAGAGCTTTGTAATGAGCAAGGAGATAGATCAACTGAGCACGCAGTAATAATTTGCAAATGAGAAACATACATATGTGAATCAAACTTAATCTGTTTTAATTCAACCAATTAAATTGAAGGATATATTAACATAATCAGACAGTAGTTTCCCCATTAATGCAGAGCGCTGCAGACTCTCTCTGGCACTATTCTAACAGTATTGTGGATAGATTATAAATTGAGTTGCAATGAACTGTAACCACAATGTATTTGAACCTCCTCTAATTACAGACTGGGTTTGGTCTTCTGAACGTCTCCTCTTGCCAGCAGACCATAAATTATTTTCTCTTGATGACAGTACTGTCTTTTGTTTCTCTCTTTCTTCCCGCCCCCTTCTCCCTGTGGTTAACCAATGCGGTGCTGGTCCCTCTGGCATGGAAACCGTTAAGAAAGTAGAAGTAGGGTTAACAAATTCTTCAACTAATGCTCTGAAAACCCCCAGTGAATATTATAATATAACTTTAACACATACCACAAAGTCATAAAAGAGGGATTCTATGTTGTTTTTTTTATGATTTTGTATTTACCAAGAATTTCTAACAGTCAGAAGGCTCAATGATATAAACTTTGCCAGCTCAAACCTAGTTTTTCTCGCCGACTCTCACAGGGCTGCCCTGGTGGAATGATCGTAAAAAAGGCGCACACTCTGTGAGTGGCAAGATGGCTCCTATTGAAAGTAATGGAGCTTGCAGGATAGGGACACTTTGCTTCTTAGAGCGAAGTTAGCAGGGAGTCCTTTAAAAATTAAATCCAGCAGCCAGTATAACTCACATTATGCTGCTTTCTGCATAGAGAATCTTACATTCCCCTATATTTTAGTATGCATTTGTTTTTCTATTGTGATAATAAGTATTCGTGTTGGTTTGAGAAAAGCTTGCCAGCTTTTAGTTGGTGAGAAAAAACTGTGAAATCTGTCATTTTTATATACGCCCATGGAACGCCCATGTTCAGCCCATTTTACGAAAAAAAAACAATTATACTTTGCATTTTGTATTTATAAGTACAAATTTCTGTGTGCTTTCTGCACATCCAGTCTACTACAATTACGCTGAGCATATTTAATACGATTTATTCCTGTGTAAATTGCATACAAATTTGACATTTTTGTTAAAATACGATTTTTGGGGAACAATTTTGTTACAATTTTTGATGCACCCTAGCAATACCATTTTCCCTGCTTATTTTTGTGTTATTGTTTCACATATTTGTTTTATATGATGTTTAAAATATACAAATTTTACTGTGCATTTTTCATATGAAAATGCCGTATAAGCACCTTAGCGAGACACCGTTTTCTCAGGGTAAAAAGTGGCTTTAGATCATTCCACCAGGGAAATAGAAGGCCTGGCGAGCCCTGAGAGCTTTCAATCAACCAGCCAAGAGTCCTAATAGTCATTTTTTTGTTCCCTGAGTTGCATGATCCTGTAATACTTCTGCTAGAATCTACAAGCTTGTGTAAGGTATCTCTCCTCTGACTGTTCAGAGCATGTCCTCTTGTTCTAGCATGGACCTAGATTTAAAGGGATACTAAACCCAATTTTTTTTCTTTCATGATTCAGATAGAGCATGCAATTTTAAGCAACTTTCTAATTTACTCCTATTATCATTGTATTCATTCTCTTGGTATCTTTATTTGAAAAAGCAAGAAAGTAAGGTTAGGAGCCGGCCCAGTTTTGGTTCAACACCTGGGTACATTTTGTTGATTGGTGGCTACATTTACTTATATAGAGGTATATAGTCTGAATCTCAGAAAATAATTCTAACCACTGATCATGGACTTCCAAAAGCAGCCACTGTAAATGGAAATAGAAAACTAATCTGAAATAATCTAATATTAAAGAAAAGGCAATTGGGTGCTCTACTGGAGAACACTTGAGGCTTCAGCGCCTATCAGCCATCCGCTGCTCTAGTGAGCCCTCATTTCGCAGTACTAAGTGCTAGTTCCCAGGCTTTTCTTTGGACTCAGTAACTTCTGAGTGTGCTGATTGCTTCTGTGTAGGGGAGTCCGGTGGAATTTAATATTTGTAAATTTGTAAGGGCATTAAAGTCATCTGTTATCCACTAAATTGCAAGATATCCGCATACAAAATAAATGGTTTAAAAGCATGAATAACTGTCATTTTGTTAAAAAAATATGCATTATTCTGTAGGCCGAGGACACACGTTTGTAAAAGCATACATCATTTGCTCTGGTCATTTGGGGACAAATATGAATAAACTCCTGTACATATCAACCAATCACGGTGTAGCATATAGGAGGGTCAATGTTCTGTAATCCACAGAACGCATCCCAGACTCTCTGGGGGGAATGGAAAGAATATACTATAGTTTTAAGAGGTAAATGGAAAGGAAACACAATTTTCCCCCCATTAACATTCAAATAGAGAATGTGATTTTAAACAACTCTCCAATTTACATCTATTATCAAATTTTCTTCATCTCTTGGTGTATTTTGTTGAAAAGCAGAGAAATAAGCTCAGGAGCGTGCACGTGTCTGGCAGCAGTTTTGCAAGAATGTTTTCCATGTGCAAGAGCACCAGATGGCAGCTCTATTTCATGTCATGCAGTGCTTCAGACAACTACCTAGGTATCTCTTCAATAAAGAATAACATGAGAGTGAGTCCATTTTTATAATAGAAGTAAATTGGAAACTTTTTTAAATTGTATGCTTTGCCTTTAAATTACAGGAAAATAAATAATAAAAGTGCATTGCAAACTTTTGTAATTCTGCATCGTAATTTTTTTATTGACAGCAAACTTTGAATTTAATAATCAATGAAGCAGCAGCTGTCTTTTAACCATTCTGTCTTGGGACACAGAGCCTACTGTAAAGGATATCAGCACTCCAAGAATATCTTCAAAACCTTACACAACAAACACAATTAAAAAAAAAAACTATCCTATAAAATAGTCCACATATTCAAAAAAGAAAACGTGAAAACAGTTTAAGATAAATAAAATAAAAAGGAGACAACTTCGTCAGCTTTAAAATACTGAGACAAGAACTCAAGACTAGATAGTTCACAAGGCCAATAACGTGTTTATGAATTCTGCACGTTGGGCCAATGTGTAGGTGAAAAATCCCAACAACTTCTCTAGAGCACCCCAAAGCATCCTCAGCCCACCCCTGGAAACATCATTTGGTCTATCCAGTGAGACTACTTTACCTAAAAAAAAACAGACAAATGTCAATGCAAATATTTTACAATTACACACATAAGCCATTTTGTTTCTTAAGTGCTGCAGCTATAATTCTTGTTTATCTGCATCACTAGCTGTTGTTTGCTGTATTCAGCATCTCATGCAACTATATATGTTAAAAGCAGGAATACCCACTAACAATGCACCAGGAAAGATGACACAATGATCTCTCCCCTCAGCAACCTCACAAACGTTTGTGAATCTAAAAATCTCCTACATCTGCGATCCTCCCACCATGTCTTCTTAAAAAAATATAAGCACAGCACTATATTGTATAAAAGATCCTTTTAAAAACATACAAAATGGTAATGAAAGTGGATAAACAATAACCCCATGCATACGCATTTCGTGTGGCTCCTCACACTCGATCACTTTTTTGTGAATCTAAGCCATTGTCGGACATGTAACCTATATGAGTAGACTGTTGTATGTAGAATGACCATTCTACATTCTACTAGACCATGGGCATCCAGACTATACAGATCTTTTAAAAATATGGGAAAAAAATATGAAACAATTATATATATATATATATATATATATATATATCTTATGGTAAAATGCTCGCTCAACAGTAAATAATAACTAAAATGACTTTAGGATATTGGAGCTCATTATTTTAGTGATTCTAACAGATTAAATTGTGTATTTACAAATAAAAATATATGATATGATTTTTTTATTTATATATTTACTTTTTTGGTAATGATTAGACGCATTAAACAATGGCAGCAGACTCAACATTCAAATAGTATTGCTGAATCCATAGTATATGCCTAAAAAAAAATGAATAGTGAATTAATATATGAAAACACTGGCACCGTGTGGTAGTTTCAGTTTATTGCAATGGCTTTAGTAAAGGGAAATAAAGCACATGGGCCTAGATTAGTGGAGAGCTAAAATATTAGTAACATTGTGCTCTAACACCGCTCAAGTTAAATCAATAGCGCTCCTATTCTTACACTCTTATTACAAGTGGAAATAAACATTTTTTTCGCTTAAGAGAATGCCTTAGGCATGTTAACATCTGGAGTTCCCTGTCCTCATAGACTTGTTTCTATGTGGTGAGCAATAATACCCTGTTCTGGTTTTTGCTCGTGCACTAATCCAAAGGTTTGCAAAGCCAAGGTCACTAAAGCCGAAAGTGCATTGTTCTTCACGCAGAAGAAATTTTTATAGAAAAAATGTAAATTATATATATATAAAGAGAGAGAGAGCGCGTAAAAAAGAGACTAAAATTCCTGCGCTAGGACCCTTAAGAATGTAGAATGAAACAAAGTATAAGAAACCTTTATACTTGTTTAGGGTATAAATGAAATAGGCATATTGGAAATAAATCAGTGTGTATGTGCAGTCAAGTATCCCAATAAATCACAAATAGGTAATGCCCAGTCCAAATAAAATGAATCCAATATGGAGATGTGCAATAATGGCAGCAGCTTAATATCAGAGGTGGGGGTCTCCCCAAGACTCCAAAGAAAAGGTATACAGATTAAGCGCCAGACCAGGTGGACTTTTCCTATATCATAATGTCCCAGAGGTAAATGAAATAAGTGCTGGAGTAGTGGCCCTAATAGATGTTTACTATACTTACTAAAAGTTACCTCATCCATATGAGCTAAGTAGCCGCTTGCAAGGGGGGAGCCACGCTCCAGAGGATACCCGTATAGTTTTCCTCGGGTGATTTATTTCTAAGGGAATCCAGTCTTTGTCTTCTGGAGGAAGGTAGAAAGTTTGACATGAACAGCATCTTCATAAATCGGCCCCATAATGTCCACAACTGAGGAAGGGGCATAGCTCTGAAACATGTTGTGGCTACATGTTGGCCAGACAGATAACTGTTGGGAAACATAATTCCTTCTGTTTTTAATGCAAGTAAAACTTGTACTATTTCAGGGATTATTACTTTCAAGAAATGTTTGTATCGTCGAGTGAACTATATAGCTTTCTATAAGACTTCTTTGGACTTGTATTTGTTCAGATTTTAGATCTTCTATGAAATGGTGCAACCATGGTTTGTTTGTTAATTCTAATAAGATTCACTTTTTCTGCTTTTTCAATTAGTTTGCTCTTCACCTTAACTTCCTTCCAAACTCTAGAAAATGTTTTGTTCCCATTCCGTCTTGATATGTGAATTTGGTCACTTCGGTTTTATACAATTAATACTACATTTATACAATTAATACATTTAATACTATATGGACTGTCATATTGTCTACAGCAAAATGAATTTTCAACAAAATGTGTCAAATTTTAGAAATTACTACTGGTTAATAGGAAAGTGATACCAATAAAGAGAATACTAAACTATTGGGGCCAAGTAGCTGAAAATGTCTCATCTAAAATCATTATGTTATAATGGAGTCTTCAAACAAGAAACACAGGACAGAAGAACACAACCGCACATTTACGGCCTATCATAGCTATTATTACTACTGGTAGAGTAACTCTCCTGAAGATCCTGCAAATTTCAGATTACTGCATACTCAGCAACTGTAAAAATGTAATTACCAAAGACTTGACAATCCATGTCACTGCCATTTATTTACACTAAGATCGTAAAATGTATATACTGTATATAAATGTGAAAGAAAGTCTAGATCACAATTAAAGGGACAGTCAACACCAGAATTTTTGTTGTTTAAAAAGAAAGATAATCCCTTTATTACCCATTCCCCAGTTTTGCACAACCAGCACAGTTATTTTAATATACTTTTTACCTCTGTAATTATCTTGTATCTAAGCTTCTGCTGACTGCCCCCTTATTTCAGTTCTTTTGACAGACATGCAGTTTAGCCAATCAGTGCTCAGTCCTAGGTCACTTTACGTGCATTAGCTCAATGTTATCTATATGAAACATGTGAACTAATGCCCTCTAGTGGTTAAAATGTATTCAGATTAGAGGCAGTCTTCAAGGTCTAAGAAATTAGCATATGAACCTCCTAGTTTTAGCTTTCAACTAAGAATACCAAGAGAACAAAGCAAATTTGGTGATAAAAGTAAATTGGGAAGTTGTTTAAATTGCATGCCCTATTTAAATCATGAAAGTTTTTTTTGGACTTGACTGTCCCTTTAAGCTGCAGAAAATTGTAAAAATCTGGAACAATACCCCATGTTTATCATTATTATGTGCAGGTATTTTTTCCAAATATCTGCCCAGACTTGGTGTATAGTCTATAACTTTGTACAGAAGAATAAAAACAAAGTCCTCCATATTCAGTTAAAGGGACAGTCTTGAATTGCTTTATTGTTTAAAAAGATAGATACTCCCTTCATTACCCATTCAACAGTTTTGCATAACCAACATTGTTATATTAATATACTTTTTACCTCTATGATTACCTTGTATCTAAGCCCCTGCAGACTGCACCTTATCTCAGTACCTTTTACAATCTTGCATTTTGACCAGTCAGTGCTGGTTCTTGCATAACCATCATTCTCTACGGGAGTGAGCACAATGTTATCTATATTGCACAAATGAACTATCACTGTCTGGCTGTTGTGCAAGATTTAAAAAGTACTAAGGTAAAGGGTGGACTGCTGGGGCTTAAAAACAGGTGAACTTAGAGGTTATAAAGTACATTAATATAACAATGTTGGTTATGCAAAGCTAGAGAATTGGTAGGTAGTAAAAAGTATCTTTTAAAACATTTTTTTTTTTTTTAAATCAAGTAGATTGTCCCTTTAACCTCACCAGTGTAATAAATGGTAACCAAGTCTTGGAACCAAGTTGATTAACCTCAAACCTTACCTTGCTAACTAGGCCCAAACACAACTATCCCTAAGCATTACCCAACTTACTTGTTCCACCTTCCACAATAGACAATAACCATGGCCTTGTTACCATCATAATTAATCCTACTTAACCTGCCCCCACTAGCCTAAACCAGCCTTACACAAACACCCCCTATCCAATCTTTCACCACAAACAATCCCAACACCGAAGTAACCTCTATAAAATTATTCACCCCAACCCCCCAATACTTAAACATTCCCCTTCATTATCCTCACACCACAACATCTCTCATCTCTTAAAGCCCATTCCCATACGAAAACAAAAGGCCTAGAGATAGAAGCCATTCCTGTTTGTTTCTAATTGTATACTTTTTATGTGTTTAGTGTTTGTAGGAGGCCTTTATTTGTTAAGGGTTTGCAGGTGAGGAGGTATTGTGTGGTGTTTTTATGTATTGTGGGATTTGTGGTGAGGGACCATGTAGAGTTTGCGCAAGTGTTATGGAGGTTTACAGTAGAGGGACCATGTAAGTGCTTAGGGTTTGGTTGTGTGTGGTGGCTAGAATAGGCTGGGTCAGGATTGGTAATTAGTGTTTATTGTGGATGGGGCCTGGGTAAGCCTGATCGTAAATAGAGAATATTGTGTTGGAAGCTGGGTCTTTATAGTTGTAATTAGGGCTTATTGCTTGGGGGGCCAGTTTGTGACTTTTATTTATTATGGTGAGAGTTTGGTTACCATATTGCTCAGTAACACTGATAGAGATATAACACAGAGTTATGAAAGCTTAGATCAGAAGCTCTTTCTAGTTACAATTTACTAAAAAACAATCTCCCCTTTAATTTGTTGCCAATGCTCCACTTTACCTGCTGGAGTGTATTCAATTACACTCCCAGTGGGGTATAGAAGAGATATAGTAAGGTAATAAAATGTTAATTTTCCATTGTACTATCCAAGTATTGGTGATTGGCTTATGGACAGATATAAGATAAATAAGCAGGTATATGTACTCAAGGTGATAAAGTAATGCAATCTGATTATACCTACAATCCCAACTCATTTTTTTAGGCTGTGGCTTTAAAACACAAAATCAGCTAATTCATATTCACAAACAAACCTTAAAAAGCAAATCTCATACATTTTATATTCTGCAGCTGGTTAAAAAGTATTTGGAAACACATTATGTGAAAAACTATTTTATAGTATACTGTCCCTTTAACTGTCTGCTCATACTGAACAGATTATACAGAGCCGTTCCTATTCAGTGGCCCTCAAATGGGTTGCTATCAATATTTAAAGTGATATTAAACAATAAGAGATTGTAATATGAAATGTTAAGTTAAAAATCTTTCCAGAATTATTTTGTCCCCTTTCCTGTAATTTAATGTTGAAAATGTGTTGGTTTTCTAAACTTCTGAGGGCAATTAGGGACTGATTAAATTAACAGACTGTGCAAATAAGGCTGTGTGGAAAATAGGATTGTTAACAGAATTATCTAACAGGGTTTCCTCACAGCCTTGTTTGCACAGTATCTATTATTGTGTGATTTATATCTATCCCTAGTTATCCTCAGCAGAAGAGAGAGATGAAACTTAAGTTTAAACATGTATTCATACATTACTTTATAGAAACTAAAGTATGTTATAGAAAGTAAGGGCCAGATTACTGTTGGTGTGCTAATAGTTATGTGCGAGTAAAAAGGGGATTATCGAGGGTGTTTGCTCATGTTGTATGTAGCACTCATATTACAAGTTGAAAGTAAACGTGATCACGAGTGCAATTGAAGTTGAGCTGTGGTTAACTGTTTTGCAAAACAAAAAAGTGCCACAAATAATTTACAAAGTACAGTTACACTCATAATAACACCAGCTAATAAAAAACATTTATAAAAAATATTGCACAAAAAAGTTATAAGGGCTCAAAGTTATGAAGTCTCAGGTGCTAGAAAAAAAAGGCAGGCAAAGGGCTTTAACATAGAGATACATACATATGCATGTCTAAAGATGTATATGTATGTATATATAAATGTTTATATGTGTGTACAGATGTATTTACAGACATATATACGCATATAAACACATACATACATATGTACACATATAAACATATATATAAGTGCATTGGAACTCTTTGCAGTTAAAGTGAATGTAAATTTTGATGCTAAAGTGCCCGGTTTTTAAAAATTTGATTAAAAACAGGGGCACTTTAATTCATAAAAATTTACATTTCACCTTTTAATCTTGACAGCCGCTCCAGCTTCCTCGGCCTGTGGCAAAGCCTCTTCCTGGGTCTAAAATGAGGAATCAGGCTTCCTCCAATCACTGCGTTGAATCAGACACTGGTTCCCCCGGGGGGGGGGGGAAGCCGTGATTGGAGGATGTCCGATCCATCATTTCTGACGTCAGAAATGGCTTGCAATGACCGGGGGAAGCCGGAGCTGCTGTCAAGATTAAAAGGTAAGATTTTTTCACAACACAAATGAAATGTAAATTTTGATGAATTAAAGTGCCCCTGTTTTTAATTGAATTTTTAAAAACCGGGCACTTTATCATCAAAATTTACATTCACTTTAAGTAGATGAAAACATGAAAAAGCTTATTTATGCAATATCCATTTTTAATAGTGTTATAGTGTGTAATTACTGTAACTATTTCACATTCCAATGTTCTGCACATAGCAGAATATGTTCTATGTATTTATTAACAGATATTCTATGTATTTATTAACAGATATTCCTATATATATATACCTACCTACAATATATATAATAATCTATAAATATATAGATATATATTGTACCAAAATACCATCAGATATATGTAAAATATGTATTTATGAATAAATAGAACATATTCTGCTATCTGAAGAATGTGAAATATTAATATTTTCATTTTGGGTTAGCGCACTAGAGAATATGCGATTGGGTTTGCGCTTGAGTAGGCCCCTTTTTGCTCCATTGACACGAGCGGGAGAGTTAAATACCACTCCACTTGTAATCTGGCCCTATATATTTTCACTTATACGTTCAATTTTTAAACAGCTACTATCATAGGAAAAAAATACATTTACATATTATTCTAAGGCTAATGTTTGCTTTGAATAGATCAGTATTTACTGGTTAATGTCCCCTTACTAGGTATTTCCTCTACAAAGAAGCTGTTGTTATTATAATGTTATGTACTGTAGCTGTTCCACTTGTATAACTTGATTGTGATATAAGCCAAAATCTACAGGACACAATTTAGCTGCCTAGAATTATCATTAAATGTTGCTTAACAAAAGTTACATTATTAAATAAGAGTAACATATTGTATGAATTGACTGCTACTAATTTATAAATATTTAGTGTCATTAAGAGGCTAAATGTTGCAGAAAAAATACATCTCTCATGGAACCTCAGATTTATTTATTTATTTATTTTTTAAAGCAAGTACATTTTAAATCACAAATCTAGTCACGGTCATCATGTTATGCTTTACCATAAATGAGTTACTAGATCTCTAGAATGGTATTGTACTGTCCTCTAGGGGTGAAAAGAGATATTGCAAGCATTAAAATATACTACAAACCCCAATGCAACATTTCATTATTTTTAAATCCCACAGGACATTCTTTGATTTGTTAATGCTGAGCAGACAAAATGTAAGACAATGGGGAGTTGGTTGAATAATTTCTAGATAGCTACCAACATACTTAAGAGAAAAAGATTGTATTGGGCATTCATCGAACATAGGTATTATAAATACATAGATAGAGATAAGGAAGCCTTTGTGTATATAGAAACAAATAAAATAAGGATGTCTGGTCTTCCTGCATGCTCAGTCCATTTAAATGACTTGCTCTTGGGAACAGTGGGTTAAGGATTCAAGTAGGAAAAATAAACTAAAAAGAGCAATTTCTCATACATTTAATGCTCTGTAGCTGGAATAACAAGTCAGTAGAAACACATTAAGTGGAAATAATTTTTACCATATACTGTCCCTTTAAATATTTTAATAATGTCATATAAAATATATATATATTTTTTTAAATATTTATGTGTAGTAAATACAAACTTTGCAATATATTTTGATTATGTATTTATCCCCTTTTCTTGTAATTTAATTTGTTGACTTTCCAGTTCCTATTACAAGAGGACATGTACAGTGCATATGTCACACTGCTTTATTCACAGGCATTGGTTGTACATTCTAGTGACTCATTTACAGCTGTCTCTTATTGGTCAAAACAGAAGATTAGATAAAGGCAACCTAGGTTACAAAATGGCAGCACCCATAGCTTTATGGAAACTAAAACTTGTAAAGAATTTTATATCGAGTTCAAGATCAATAATGACAAATTATTGGTTTCCACAGAGGGAATCCTGAATGGGACTGAGATTTTTCTTGCAGATTTTTTTTTTCTCACAAGAATTATTGGGCGCGATTACATATGCGGCGTCACCAGTTTTTAGTCGGGTATTGCTATCACATATATGGTGCCGCATATACAGGGAGTGCAGAATTATTAGGCAAGTTGTATTTTTGAGAATTAATTTTATTATTGAACAACAACCATGTTCTCAATTAACCCAAAAAAACTCATTAATATCAAAACTGAATAGTTTTGGAAGTAGTTTTTAGTTTGTTTTTAGTTATAGCTATTTTAGGGGGATATCTGTGTGTGCAGGTGACTATTACTGTGCATAATTATTAGGCAACTTAACAAAAAACAAATATATACCCATTTCAATTATTTATTTTTACCAGTGAAACCAATATAACATCTCAACATTCACAAATATACATTTCTGACATTCAAAAACAAAACAAAAACAAATCAGTGACCAATATAGCCACCTTTCTTTGCAAGGACACTCAAAAGCCTGCCATCCATGGATTCTGTCAGTGTTTTGATCTGTTCACCATCAACATTGCGTGCAGCAGCAACCACAGCCTCCCAGACACTGTTCAGAGAGGTGTACTGTTTTCCCTCCTTGTAAATCTCACATTTGATGATAGACCACAGGTTCTCAATGGGGTTCAGATCAGGTGAACAAGGAGGCCATGTCATTAGATTTTCTTCTTTTATACCCTTTCTTGCCAGCCACGCTGTGGAGTACTTGGACGCGTGTGATGGAGCATTGTCCTGCATGAAAATCATGTTTTTCTTGAAGGATGCAGACTTCTTCCTGTACCACTGCTTGAAGAAGGTGTCTTCCAGAAACTGGCAGTAGGACTGGGAGTTGAGCTTGACTCCATCCTCAACCTGAAAAGGCCCCACAAGCTCATCTTTGATGATACCAGCCCAAACCAGTACTCCATCTCCACCTTGCTGGCGTCTGAGTCGGACTGGAGCTCTCTGCCCTTTACCAATCCAGCCACGGGCCCATCCATCTGGCCCATCAAGACTCACTCTCATTTCATCAGTCCATAAAACCTTAGAAAAATCAGTCTTGAGATATTTCTTGGCCCAGTCTTGACGTTTCAGCTTGTGTGTCTTGTTCAGTGGTGGTCGTCTTTCAGCCTTTCTTACCTTGGCCATGTCTCTGAGTATTGCACACCTTGCGCTTTTGGGCACTCCAGTGATGTTGCAGCTCTGAAATATGGCCAAACTGGTGGCAAGTGGCATCTTGGCAGCTGCACGCTTGACTTTTCTCAGTTCATGGGCAGTTATATTGCGCCTTGGTTTTTCCACACGCATCTTGCGACCCTGTTGACTATTTTGAATGAAACGCTTGATTGTTCGATGATCACGCTTCAGAAGCTTTGCAATATTAAGAGTGCTGCATCCCTCTGCAAGATATCTCACTATTTTTGACTTTTCTGAGCCTGTCAAGTCCTTCTTTTGACCCATTTTGCCAAAGGAAAGGAAGTTGCCTAATAATTATGCACACCTGATATAGGGTGTTGATGTCATTAGACCACACCCCTTCTCATTACAGAGATGCACATCACCTAATATGCTTAATTGGTAGTAGGCTTTCGAGCCTATACAGCTTGGAGTAAGACAACATGCATAAAGAGGATGATGTGGTCAAAATACTCATTTGCCTATTAATTCTGCACTCCCTGTAAATGCGGCGCATACATATTTCACCTGTTGCCCGCTATTTTTACTCCCATAAAATAACATAGAACCGCGTCACAAATCGGTATCACATATTCAGCCCAAGGATTTACGCTGTGAAAATGGAGAAATCTTACTCTATTTTCACCTCGCCACACATAGGCAGACACAGCAATGTAACTGCCTAAAAGTATTAACAAACACCTAATGCATGCACAATATCTATCTACCTGTCAACAGCCATCCCCCACCACAATAATTAATACAACTATTAACCCCTAATCCGCCAACCCCCACATGGCAATCTACCTATTAAAACTATTAACCCCTAATCCACCATCCCCCCACATCGCAAACTACCTAATACCTTTATTAACCCCTAATCCACCATCCCCCATCTACGTAAATATACCTAATTAACATATTAACCCCTAAACCGCCAACCCCCACATCACAATAAACCAAATTAATCTATTAACACCTAAACCCGCCAACCCCCACAACGCAAATAGCTAATTTAATTACTAAGCCCCCTAACCTAACACCCCCTAAATTAACTTCAATTACATCAAATAAAAAAATACTAAGTTACAATTAAAATAAAATACCTAACATTACTTAAAATAAAAAAACATAATTAAATTAAATAAATCTAAATTTACCAAAAATAAAAAAGTCTAACAATACAGAAAATAATAAACCAAATTATCAAAAATAAAAAAATTAAACAATCCCTATAAAAGTAAACCTCCCCAAAATAAAAAAAAACCCTAATCTAAACTAAACTACCAATAGCCCTTTAAAAGGACTGTTTGTATGGCATTGCCCTAAGTTAAACAGCTATTTTAAATTTAAAACATACCCCTAACAGTAAAACCCCTCCACCCACCAAACCCCCCCCCCCAAAAAAAAAAAACACGAACACTAAAAAAACCTAAACTACCCATTGCCCCTAAATATGTATGGGCATTGCCCTTAAAAGGACATTCAGCTCTTTTACTGCCCTTTAAAGGGCATTCAGCTCCTTTACAAGCCCATTAAATCCCTAATCTTAAAAATAAAAAAAAATTAAAAAAAAGCCTAAGTCTAACCCCCAAATAGGTACTCACCGTTCCTGAAGTCCGGCGGCGACGGTCTCCTTCCAGGTGTTGAAGTCTTCTTGGAAGCAGCAATATCTTCTTCCAGAACGGCGACCTCTTTAATCTTCATCCAGCACCAAGCCGACGCGGAGCGGAGGTGACCGCGAACAGGACCAGCGACAGTGGAGCCATCCAGCGTAGAGATTATATTCGTACAATTGTTGCAGCACGCTGAGGATTGAATGCAAGGTACCCATTTATGGGGTACCTTGCATTCTTATTGGCTGAAAAATTCAAATCAGCCAATAGGATGAGAACTACTAAAATTCTATTGGCTGATATGAATTAGCCAATAGGATGAAAGGTACGGTAATCCTATTGGCTAATTCAAATCAGCCAATAGGATTTCAGTAGCTCTCATCCTATTGGCTAATTAAAATTTTTCAGTCAATAGGAATGCAATTGTACCCCATATTTAAACGGGTTCCTTGCATTCAATCCTCAGTGTGCGGCAGTGATCATACTAAGAGGATCTCCACGCTGGATGGCTCCGCTGTCGCCGGTCCTGTTCCGTGGTCACCTCTGCTCCGCTTGGTGCTGGATGAAGATAGAGGAGGTGGCCGCACTGGAAGAAGATGTCGCCGCCTCTATGAAGACTTCACTGCTGCCTGAGGGAAGACCTTCTCCGCCGGACTTCAGGAACGGTGAGTACCTATTTAGGGGTTAGACTTTTATATATATATATATATATATATATATATATATATTTTTTAGATTAGGGCTTTAAAAAGGGCAGTAAAATATCTGAATGCCCTTTTAAGGACAATGCCCATACAAATGCCCCTTAAGGGGTAATCGATTGTTTAGGTTTTTTATTTTGGGGGGGTTTGGTAAGTGGGGGGGGGGGGGGTTACTGTTAGGGGGGACTTTACGGGCTATTGGTAGTTTAGTTTAGATTAGGGGGTGTTTTTATTTTGGTTCTTTTTTATTTTCATAGGGATTAGGTTTATTTTTTTTTTATTTTTGATAATTTGGTTTATTATTTTCTGTAATGTTAGACTTTTTATTTTTTTGTAATTTTAGATTAATTTAATTTAATCTTATTTTTTTTTAAGTAAAGTTCGTTTTTTTATTTTAATTATAAATTAGTATTTTTTATTTGATGTAATTGGGGTTAATTTAGGGTGTGTTAGGTTAGGTTAAATTGGTTATTAGCGTTATGGGGGATGGCAGTTTAGGATTTAATAGATTAATTTGGTTTATTGTGATGTGGGGAGGTTGGTCGGTTTAGAGGTTAATAGATTCATTTGATTTATTGTGATGTGGGGAGTTGGCGGTTTACGGGTTAATAGATTAATTAGTTACTTTGTGATGTGGGTAAATGGCGGATTAGGGGTTAATACTTTTATTAGGTAGATTGCATTGTGGGTGAATGCCGGATTAGGGGGCCGAATTATCATTGTGCGAGCGGACACAATCCGATATTGCGGATCATGTCCGCTGCACATCGATAAATGCCGACAGCATACGCTCACTGCATTTACCATTGCACCAGCAGTTCTGGTCAACTGCTGGTGCAATGCCGCCCCCTACAGATTTGCAGCCAATCGGCCACTAGCAGGGGGTGTCAATCAACCCGATCGTATTTGATCGGGTTGATTTCCGGTGATGTCTGTCTGCTGCCTCAGAGCAGGCGGAAAGGTTATGGAGCAGCGGTCTTTAGACTGCTGCTTCATAACTTGTGTTTCCGGCAAGCCTGAAGGCTCGCCAGAAACATGGGGCATATGGAACTTGATAAATATGCCCCCCTTGGGGTTAATAGTTTAATTAGTTACTCTGCAATGTGGGTGAATAGCGGATAAGGGGTTAATAGATTTATTAGGTAGATTATGATGTGGGTGAATGGTGGATTAGGGGTTAATAGTTTAATTAGGTATATTGCGTTGTGGGGGGTTGGCGGTTTAGGGGTTAATACTTTTATTATTAGTTGCAATGTGGGGTGATGGTGGATATAGGGGTTTTGATGTGTCGGGTTTATTTTTGGGAGGCGGGTTAGACTTTTAACCCCTTAATGACCGGACCATTTTTCAGTTTTCTTACCCTTAATGACAATGGCTATTTTTACATTTCTGCAGTGTTTGTGTTTAGCTGTAATTTTCCTCTTACTCATTTACTGTACCCACACATATTATATACCGTTTTTCTCGCCATTAAATGGACTTTCTAAAGATACCATTTTTTTCATCACATCTTATAATTTAATATAAAAAATATATAAAATATGAGGAAAAAATGGAAAAAAACACACTTTTTCTAACTTTGACCTCCAAAATATGTTACACATCTACAACCACCAAAAAACACCCATGCTAAATAGTTTCTAAATTTTGTCCTGAGTTTAGAAATACCCAATGGTTACATGTTGTTTGCTTTTTTTGCAAGTTATAGGGCAATAAGTACAAGTAGAACTTTGCTATTTCTAAACCACTTTTTTTCAAAATTAGCGCTAGTTACATTGGAACACTGATATCTGTCCGGAATCCCTGAATATCCCTTGACATGTATATATTTTTTTTTAGAAGACAACCCAAAGTATTGATTTATGCCCATTTTGGTATATTTCATGCCACCATTTCACTGCCAAATGCGAGCAAATAAAAAAAATTGTTCACTTTTTCACAAATTTTGTCACAAACTTTAGGTTTCTCACTGAAATTATTTACAAACAGTTTGTGCAATTATGGCACAAATGGTTGTAAATGCTTCTCTGGGATCCCCTTTGTTCAGAAATAGCAGACATATATGGCTTTGGCGTTGCTTTTTGGTAATTAGAAGGCCGCTAAATGCAGCTGCGCACCACACGTGTATTATGCCCAGCAGTGAAGGGGTTAATTAGGGATCTTGTAGGGACCTTGAAGGGTTAATTTTAGCTTTAGTGTAGTGTAGTAGACAACCCAAAGTATTGATTCTAGGCCCACATTTTGGTATATTTCATGCCATCCATTTCACCCGCCAAAATGCGAGCAAATAAAAAAAAAAGTGACATTTGTTATTCGACAATTTTAGGTGTTCTCACTTAAATTATTTACAAACAGCTTGTGCCAATTATTGGCACACAATGGTTTGTGAAATGCTTCTCGGGGATCTCCTTTTGGTTCATAAATAGCAAGACATATATGCTTTGGCGTTGCCTTTTTTGGGCAATTAGGAGGCCCGCTAAATGCTGCTGCGCACACACACTTGTATTAAGCCCAGCAGTGGAGGGGTTAATTAGGGTAGCTTGTAGAGAGCATTGCAGGGTTAATTTTAGCTTTAGTGTAGAGATCAACCTCCCACCTGACACATCCCACCCCCTGATCCCTCCCAGACAGCTCTCTTCCCTCCCCCACCCCACAATTGTCCCCCGCCATCTTAAGTACTGGCAGAAAGTCTGCCAGTACTAAAATAAAAGGTGTTTTTTTTTTTTTTTTTTTTTTTTAAATTATTCAGCTGTGATGGACCCCTGCCTTAACCCCCAACCCTCCCTGATCCCCCCCAAACACCTCTCTAACCCTCCCCACCTACCTAATTGCCACCATCTTGGGTACTGGCAGCGGTCTGCCAGTACCCCAGTTTTCCCCCCCAAAAAAAGTGTTTTGTTTTGTGACATGTTTTTATTTTTTCTGTAGTGTAGCTGCCCCAACCACCCCCCCCCCACCCCCCCCCCCAGATCCAATCCTGATCAAAGTGTAGCTGCCCCAACCACCCCCCCCCCACGCAGATCCAGATTCCTACCTAAATTCATTGGTGGCAGTGCCAGTGACTTGCTGCTGCGCGCGCGTGCACGCAAGCCCCCGCACGCCCCCGGCCATCCGGCTCGTGCACAATACACTTGAAGAACCGGATGCCGGGTAGCGATGGGCTCGCCCACCCCTCCTCCTGTAAGCTCCCACCCACCAGACGAACGGCCGCATCGCTACCTGGAGCAGAGAGGGCCACAGAGTGGCTCTCTCTAGGCATCGATGCTTTCTAAAGGGATTGCAGGGATGCCTCAATATCGAGGCATCACTGCAATACCCTGAGAGCTCGCTGGAAGCGATTGCGATCGCTTCCAGCACTCTCTTAGAGCCAAGTGACGTACCAGGTACGTCCATTTGTCACTAACTGCAAGTTTTTGCAGGACGTACCTGGTACGTCACTTGTCATTAAGGGGTTAAGGGCGATTTAACTTTTTTTTTTTTTTCTTAGGCGCCGGGCAGTTTCTAAACTGACGTAAGTCACTGGCGACTCCAGGGAATGTGTATTTCCGCAAATTTTCTGGACATTGCTAGTTTATTCGACTTACGGCAGTTTATGAAATGTCGGCGGGGTTTTATTTAGAATCCCCCGATGTGCAGGGTGAAATTACGGGCGTCGCGGGTTCAGCAGTTGTGCTGGAAGCTTGCGCCGTATATGTAATCTCGCCCCTTGTTTCAATTCTTGTGAGAACGTTATATTCAGCTCAGGTGCTTTTTTGGCTGCCTTCTCTATATCTCATCTGTTTATAATATTAAGCTTAAAGACATACGGGAACAAAACATGTTCTGGACCCACTTCCCCATAATCCACTGTGTTTGTAGAATCCACAGTTATGGTGCTTTAGAACTGGTGCTAAATGTGTAATAACAAAATAAAGGACCAGCTAAACACTGTATAATAGCATAATCCATATACGCATAATAAAACGCACTTTGAATTGTAAATGTGCTAGTAGATTATTTTTCTGACAAAGGTCAAAATTAGGTTACATTTTCTTTCCTAATGCATCATGTGACAGCTAACAGCTAATCACCAAAATGCACATACGTATATCCTGTGAATTTTGCACAATGCTCAGTAGGAGCTAGTGCCTCAGAAAGTGTGCATACAAAACAATTGTGCACATTTAGATAATGGAAGTGAACTGGAAAGTTGTTTAAAATTGTGTACTCTGTTCTGAATCATGAAAGTTCAATATTGACTTTACTGTCCTTTTTAAGTTTACAAAAAGATACACATATACATATTAAACACACACAAAATAGCCAGCTCACAATTTAGATGCATATTTTTGTAGGTTTGGGAACCAGATAAGGCAGAGGCATTGTCATACCCTAGGGTTGACAGCTGTCCAACTGCAAAAATACAGGACAAGCTTAAGGTGAACTGGGCACTAGTAGTAGATGGAGGTTACACAATGGCCCCTCCCAAAACTTATACTCTTGACTGCACCATGATACATATTTTTCACAACAGGATCAGTGATTTTCTCCTGTTAGCTGCCAGTAACATGCAAATTAATCATTTACCCTCTGCCTGACAGTAATATAAACAGCATACTATTTGATTTCCTTTGACTGCTAGTAGCATATACTGCATTGTTTTGCTTCTTTGTAGGCAATTTTTGTAATGCATAGGCCTCATAGGGACACATATGATTTAACATTTAGCTGGCCACTCATGGGACTTAAAAAGTGGGTCATTTAAATGTCCAGTATTTTTTTTTTTTTTATATTTCAAATACTTGACGGTGCCAGCACCTGGAAACCCTACATGGCACCTATCAACATTTGACCAAATGCTGTAGCTAACTCTTCATTTTTTTATAGCTGTGTACATCTAATGTGAGAAATGTCTGTCATGTCCAGTTACATGTAACCACCAATGACAAGAAGCTTCATGCACAGAAAATGCAAAGTTTGCAGCACTTTACCTATGTATTTAACCCCTTTATGAGTGTTAAACACAATTTAATTTGGGTCATAAGTTAAATTAGAATATTAATAAACTAATAATCCTTTTTAGCGCATGCCAGGATGTTTGTCAATGGGCCATTAGCATCAGCATTGCAGAACACATATTCCACACACCCATTGGCTGCACACTCTAGTGACCTATTTATTACTGTCTCTAATTGGCCACAGCAGAGAAGGTAACTTAAAAATTATAACATGGCAGCTCCCAATGTTTTATAGACACTAAAACATCACACTTATTTTGGTCAATATTTAAACAGCTAATGAAATTTTAAAAAATACATCTACATGTTATTCTCAGTCTAATCATTTTGTTGAATGCTTCATTCTATCGAGCATTTGTTTAGTGTCCCTTTAAGACCAAATTAACTATTATTGTTCTTATGTCAATTTGAAATTTCAGCTTTTTTCATTATTCACTCATATTTGAACATATGTTGACAGCAATATTAACCCTTTATCTGGTCACAATGAATTAGCGCACCAATAGGGATTTTTATGGAAAAGGGAAATGTATGATTATCTACAAATACCAGCATACCTTGCAGTTAATGTCACCCCTCTGTCCTTATTGGCTACAGGTAGATCATTTTAAGATTTGCAAGAAACTGTATGTTTTATATTTAAAAAAAATCCTTATTTATATGGCAAATGCTAAAAATAACAACAACAACAACAAAAAAAAAAATGCTGACTCTCCAAGTATAGCCAAACTGTTCTGGATTTTTGGGGATTGTCCACAGGGTCCTGCAAGCTGTCCCTACTGTATCAAGTGTCCCAGACCCTGCCAACAACATGCCCTATTCTGCTAACCCCCCACCCACAGGCACTCACTAACCACAAGTCCCCTCCTCCTCCCTATTCTGGAGAGCTGAGGTCTCTTCCACTCACAACTGTGTGGTTGATTTCTGCTACTGTCTCTTATGTATATAGCTTTTTAACAGTCAATAATGCAGGCATTCATATTCTAAGCATATGTGTTAGTTGCAAAGGCAGCTATTTCATATGAGAAGATAAAGGTAAATTAGCTATTTATAAATAACTGAATAGGTGTCAGCAGGAAAACAATGGTCCTTTAGGGCCACATTAAAGGGAGTATAATATCTCATTAAATTCATGCACATGATAGAACACTATTTAAACATACTTTTTTTTTATCTTTCTTTTTATTGTGAAGACAGTTTTATTACACCAGAATATAACATATTAGTAAGAAAATACAGAAAAAAGGGTAATTTCTGTTAATACATATCATTTCAAAAGAAACAAGATAAAAAATGTAATTTAAACACTATACTTTGGGGCAGAATTATCTTTGTGCGAGCGAACATGATCTGATATTGTGGATCATGTCCGCTGCAACATCAATAAATGCCGACAGCATACGCTCTCTGTTTTTGAATTGGGAGTGGAAACGTTTTAATTTATAGGGAAGCATTTCTCAAACAATTCTTGGATTTTACCTCTCATGAGCAGGATCAATATTTTGTATCTCAAAGCCCAACTGTTGGAGAAGAGTATTACGAAAGCAAGAAAAAACTTGACATGTGGATTTTTCCAATTTTCAAGATTAGATATCTTCTAACCATTATTATGGTATTTAAAATAATTATAGTTTACTGGTCCACTAACTTCCAAATTAGGATGAAGAAGAAATATCATATGGTGGGCTTGGATTTTAAAGTTTGTTATACAAAAAAGTAGATTTTACTCCAAAATTGAGATATTTTAGGGCAGAGAAAAAAAAACATGGATAACATCCGCGTTTCCCCAACGACATTTAGAACAACAAAATTCGGCAATTAGTGTAAAATTTTGCAAGTTTATTAGGAATAAAATATACATTATGGATTAGTTTAATATGTGACTCTTTCCAACCTGTACAGGTTACTAATTTTTCTAAAAGATGTAAAACTAGTATTTTATATGTGAGATTTCTAAAGAGGAAAAATAGCGAGACCAACCAGTAATTAGTTTGTTTTAAATGAAAATGCCTTTGTTTAATAAGCATAATATCGTATAGGAGGAAATAGAGAATTTACCTACTGTGAACTTTTTAATAAATTCATTAATCTCAGACCACCGATAAGTGCAATCAAAATTCCAATTTTGTGTATTGATAAAATGACGTATTTGGAAATAAGCGAAATAAATTTGCTCTAGGAATTTCAAAGGTACAAATTAAATTGTGAAAGGATATAATTTTACCTGAAAAAGCAAGTATTTGATAAAAATACTTGAGCCCTTTAGATGCCCAATACCTGAAAACCACATTTGTGGATCCCAGGTAAAAATTCTGGGTGTCCCTGAATAGGCCAGTAAAAAAGAGAATCGGATATCTATATTTAATAAGGAACACATTTTATTGCCATGCGTCAACCACATTTTTAATAGATATTAGATTAGATATATTCACTGGAAGATTTTTTTACTGAACAGTGTAAGATAGCTTTTAGAGAGAAAGGAGATATTATTTAATGCGTTTTCATACTCAGTAGAGCAGACTCTATTTGTTTTTGTAAGCTAGTCTAAGGCATTCCTAATAAGAGCAGTCACATTATATAACTTGATATCTGGGAAAGGACAGGGCCCGGCATTTATCCTTTTTTTAACTTAATTTAGCAATAGATATTCGAGCCTTATGGTTATTCCAAGAGAAAGTGAGAACAAGCGGAATTACTTTTCTAATCTCTTGGTTAGAGATGAAAAGGGGAAGATTTTGAAGCAGATATAATATTCGAGGGAATATAATGACCTTGATGAGATTTACTCTTGCAGACAAAGACAAGTGAAAAGCAGCCCTGTTCTTGAGGTCTAAAATTGATTTCTGAAATATTTGAGGATAATTCAAGGTTATACCATTGCCTAGGAAATTCTATGAAGGGAAATACCCAAATATTTAATGCAACCTGTTGTTTTTATAAAGGATGTTTGTATAGCTGTCTCAAAGTTTTCTGATCAAAGAAGTTCCCTTTTCAGGACATTTACTTTATATCTGGAGAAGGAACTAAAGATAGAAAGTCATATACAAAATTTGTGGAATAGTTTTTAGTTGGAATCTTCCAAGAAGAGTTAACAGGTCTTCCGCGGTATAGAAGAATTTTAAGACATTTTGAGTTAAACACTTATCCCACTAAGTTCTTGACGTAACCAGACTGCTAAAGGTTTTCAATGGTACCATACTAAAAATGTTTTTTTCTACACAAGAAAAGTTACAGGGATATGAACGTTATTAGCATACTATGTACAGGTAATTACTATTTGCCCTCTACTCTTTCAAAAAAGGGGTCACTTGTTATCATTTATGTTGGGTGCTGTGATAAAGCCTAGCACCATAAAAGTCCCCTGGTGGTGGTCAATTACTATTTCAGTCAGATGCTACCTAGAGGGTCATGAGACCCCACAGTTGAATGAGTGCAATCCCTTGTGTTATATGAGAGTCACTGTGTGTATGTGCATGGTTTTTGTGTGCGTGTGTGCATGTGTGTGCATGTGTGTGCATGTGTGTGCATGTGTGTGCATGTGTGTGTGTGTGTATGTGTGTGTGTATGTGTAGTGTGTGTGTGTGTGTATGTTTGTGTATGTGCATGTTAGTGTTTGTGTGTGTAGTGTGTGTGTGGGTGTATGTGTGTGTATGTGCAATTGTGCGTGTGTGTGTGTGTGTTTATGTGTGTGTGGGTGTATGTGTGTGTATGTGCATGTGGGTGTGTGTGTGTGTGTGTAGTGTGTTTGTGTGTGTGTGTGGGTGTATGTGTGTGTGGGTATATGTGTGTGTATGTGCATGTGTGTGTATGTGCATGTGTGTGTATGTGCATGTTTGTGTATGTGCATGTGTGTGTATATGACTTATGTGTATGTGTGTGTCTGTGTGTGTGACATGCATTGTATGCTGTGTTTAGGCGATAGGGGTCCCTTTGAAGTTACTGTCTCCCCATACAGTACAGAAACTCCATAGGTTATTTTTATGGCAGTAACTTACTCATGACACCATAAGAATGATAATCATCTGCTAATGAAAAGGGCATATGACACTCTCCTTCAAGAAGAGAATCCTTTACTTTTGAATAAGAGGTCTCAAATACATCTTAGAAAGAAAGATGGATAGATAGATAGATAGATAGATAGATAGATAGGTATTCTGCCCCTGGAATACAGAGGGAAGTAACATCTCAATCCATGGAAAAACTGTATTTAAAGTACCATGATTCAGTTTATTTAATTATTTTTACAGGGATTTCTCTCACTATATATATTTTACACAAGGCCAGACAAAATGGGCTTAGCATATACAAATGAAGATGTAATGACATCTGGGCCTCTTTAACATCAAATACCCACTTTGCTGTGTGTATATATTAGGTCAGCTCTAGTTTATAAGATGAAGGACCTCTTCAACATTTTAGGAGGAGGAGTCGACCTGAGATGAGAAACTCTAATGGGATTGTGTTTATTCTGTGTCAGGGAGAGATGAGAGAAGAAATGTGCCTTCATCTGCTCAATTCAGAACTATTAACTCCTAAACTTCTGGAATGGGCTTCCTCTTAACATGTTAAGATTGGATTTTTAATGTATAAATCCAGTGTGTAATATAGTCACACAAAATTATAGCAGGGCTGCAGTGAAAATCTTGCACTGACATGTGCCTCATTTTGTTATGTTATGCTGCTTAAAGAGACATAAAGCACCCTTTTATCCAAACTTTTGTAGAATATCACGATAAATTAACATACCAGTTGGTTGTGAAAACGTTATGAATACATACTTCTAGAATGCTGTAAATTGTATATCCAAAGGTCAAACTAACACAACACTTTATTACACTTCCACCTGAAACGTACACACAAAATCTTATTGGAAGAAGAAAATCCAGACTTGTTATTGGAGTTTACAAGGCTTGCCACTATCATTTTGTTAGCAAAACAATAATTGTTCTGTAGTATCTAAAGGGACACTGTACACTAGATTTTTCTTTGCATGAAATGTTTTGTAGATGATCCATTTATTTTGCCCATCCGGTAGTGTTTATGTAACAATGTATAGTTTTTGCTTATTTTTTAATAACATTGTGCTGATTTTTCCGACTCCTAACCAAACCCACAGTGTCAGATGTATAAATGCATTTACTGTCTCCTGCTGGCTCCTGTTTATGGTATCTGGTCTTTTCATATGGGGGGAGGGGGAAATTGTTTGCTTTTTCTTGTTATCCCAGCCACTTTCACTGGGTGTCCCAGCCAAACCTCATCAACGGTGCTAAACTGGAGCTTCCAAGGTACATCGTTTAAAAGTTTTTATATTGGATTTTAGATCAGTATCTGTGCAAATTCTTCTTTATAGTAGTGTCTATTACATGCAGTTATATGGAAAATTGGTTATACCTCGGTCCCTTTAACTTTTTACCCTCAGTGTGAGGCCATTTAAGGACAGATATTTAGCAGGATTAGTCTGTTAAGAGTGGCCATTGTGTAAACTTTCAGACTTGAAAACCTACAATTTTGAGAATTACATTACAAGAAAAGGGTTAAAAATAAAAAAATTGAAAGTATATTGTTAAGTTTATTTTTTTAACTGAATTAAAAATAGAAATTGTATATTACAATCTCAGAGTGTTTCATTTCCCTTTGACCTACCTGTGAAAAATGATGATAAATCTTTATAAAGTCCTCTAGCCCAGTGGTGTATGTGCCAAAGCCTTACTCAAAACAGGGCTACAGAAACAGTCGGTTAGATTACGAGTTGTGCGTTAGGCTTAAAAAGCAGCGTTAGGTCCTAACGCTGCTTTTTGACGCCCGTTGCTATTACGAGTCTTGCAGGTACAGGCTCACTGCTCACTTTTTTGGCCAGACTTGGAAATACCGCAAATCCACTTACGTAAATTGTGTATCCTATTTTTCAATGGGACTTGCATAGCGCCGGTAGATTACGAGTCTGCCAAAAAGTGAGAGGTAGACCCTCTCCTGTCAAGATTGGTCTACCCAGCATTTTAAAGTCAGTACTTAAGAGTTTTACACTACAAACGCCGTAGCATAAAACTCTTAACTAAAGTGCCAAAAAGTACACCAACACCCATAAACTACCTATTAACCACCTAAACGAGACCCTCCCGCCTCACAAACATTAGTTAAAATTATTAATTAACCCCTAATCTGTCGTCCCTAACATCGCCGGACACCTACCTACATTTATTAACCCCTAATTTGCCGCCCCAATGTCGCCGCCCACAATACTAAAGTTATTAACCTCTAAATCTAAGTCTAACCCTAACCCTAACACCCCCTACTTAAATATTATTTAAAAGAAATCTAAATAAAAAAATACTATCATTAACTAAATTATTCCTATTTAAAACTAAATACTTACCTATAAAATTAACCTTCAAGGTAGCTACAATATAACTAATAGTTACATGTATCTAGCTTAGGGGTTTATTTTTATGTTACAGGCAAGTTTGTATTTATTTTACTAGGTAGAAATAGTTAGTAAATAGTTATTAACTATTAAATAACTACCTAGCCTAAAATAAATACAAATTGACCTGTAAAATAAAACCTAACCTAAGTTACAACTAACACCCTAATACTACACTATAATTAAATTAATTCCTAAATTAAATACAATTAAATTCAATTAAATAAAATTAGCTACAAAAGTACAATAAAAAAGTACAATAAGTACAAAAAAACAAACACTATATTACAGAAAATAATAAAACAAATTACAAGATTTTTAAACTGATTACATCTAATCTAATCCCCCTAACAAAATAAAAAAGCCCCCCCAAAATTAAAAAAAAAGCCCTACCCTACACTAATATTACAAATAGACCTTAAAAGGGCCTTTTACGGGGCATTTCCCCAAAGTAATCAGCTCTTTTTAACCTGTAAAATAAATTACAAATCCCCCGCAACATTAAAACCCACCACCCACCACAACCAACCCTACTCTAAAACCCACCCAATAGCCACTTAAAAAACTTAACACTAAACCCTTGAAGATCACCTTACCAGAGAAGGTCTTCATCCAACCGGGGCCGAAGTGGTCCTCCAGAAGGGCAGAAGTCTTCATCCAGACGGCATTCTTCTATCTTCATGCCATCCAGCGTGGAGCGGGTCCATCTTCAAGACATCCGACGCGGAGCTTCCTCTTCATCCGACGGCTAACTCTGAATGTAGGTTCCTTTAAATGACGTCATCCAAGATGGCGTCCCTTCAATTAAGGTAGAAAAAATCCTATTGGCTGATGCAATCAGCCAATAGGATTGAAGTTCATATCCAATTGGCTGATCCAATCACCAATAGGATTGGGCTGGCATTCTATTGGCTGTTCCAATTCAGCCAATAGAATGCCAGCTCAATCCTATTGGCTGATTGCATCAGCCAATAGGATTTTTTCTACCTTAATTCTGTTTGCCTGATAGAATTATATCAGCCAATCGGAATTGAAGGGACGCCATCTTGGATTTCGTCATTTAAAGGTACCTTCAGCAAGAAGACGTCGATTGAAGAGGATGCTCCCGTGCCGGATGTCTTGAAGATGGAGCCGCTCCTCATCTGAAGGATGAAGATAAAAGATGCCATCTGGGTGAAGACTTCTGCCCGTCTGGAGGACCACTTCTGCCGGCTTTGTTGAGGACATCTTGCCGCTTGGATGAAGACTTCTCCCGGTAAGTGAATCTTCGGGGGTTAGTGTTAAGATTTTATAAGGGTGTATTGGGTGGGTTTTATTTTTAGGTTAGGGCTTTGGGCAGCACTGCGGGAAACTGTTGGCGCTCTACAAATAACCGATAATAATAATAATAATTCCCTTTTAAGGGCAATGCCCATCCTAATGCCCTTTTCAGCGCAATGAGGAGCTTAGGTTTTTTTAGTTAGGGTTTTATTTGGGGGGTTGGTTGTGTGGGTGGGGGATTTTACTGTTGGGGGGGGGGTTGTTTTGTATTTCTTTTTCAGGTAAAAGTGCTGATTTTCCTTGGTGCAAGAACCTTCATTCAGTGTTAGCTGTCGGATGAAGAGGATGCTCCGCGTCGGATGTCTTGAAGATGGACCCGCTCCACGCCGGATGGATGAAGATAGAAGATGCCATCTGGATGAAGACTTCTGCCCGTCTGGAGGACCACTTCGCCTGGCTTAGATGAAAACTTCTCCCGGCTTCGTTGAGGACTTCGGCCCGGTTGGATGAAGACTTCTCCCCGGTAAGGTAATCTTCAAGGGGTTAGTGTTAGTTTTCTTAAGGGGGTATTGGGTGGGTTTTAGAGTAGGGTTGGTTGTGTGGGTGGTGGGTTTTAATGTTTGGGTGGTGGATTTGTAATTGTTTTTACAGGAAAAAGAGCTGATTACTTTGGGGCAATTGCCCCGCAAAAGGCCCTTTTAAGGGCTATTTGTAATTTAGTGTAGGGTAGGGCTTTTTTATTTTGGGGGGGGCTTTTTTATTTTGTTAGGGGGATTAGATTAGGTGTAATTAGTTTAAAAATCTTGTAATTTGTTTATTATTTTCTGTAATTTAGTGGGGGGTTTTGTACTTTAGCTAATTTTAATTGTATTCAATTGTATTTAATTTAGGGAATTAATTTAATTATAGTGTAGTGTTAGGTGTAATTGTAACTTAGGTTAGGTTTTATTTTACAGGTACTTTTGTATTTATTTTAGCTAGGTAGTTATTAAATAGTTAATAACTATTTAGTAACTATTCTACCTAGTTAAAATAAATACAAACTTGCCTGTAAAATAAAAATAAATCCTAAAATAGCTACAATGTAACTATTGTTATATTGTAGCTAGCTCTAGGGTTTATTTTATAGGTAAGTATTTAGTTAATGATAGGAATATTTATTTAGATTTCTTTTAATTATATTTAAGTTAGGGGGTGTTAGGTTTAGGGTTAGACTTAGGTTTAGGGGGTTAATAACTTTAATATAGTGGGCGGCGACATTGGGGCGGCAGATTAGGGGTTAATAAATGTAGATAGGTGGCAGCGATGTTAGGGCCGGCAGATTAGGGGTTAATAATATTTAACTAATGTTTGCGAGGCGGGGAGTGCGGCAGTATAGGGGTTAATATGTTTATTATAGTGGCGGCGAGCGTTGGGGGTGCAGATTAGGGGTTAATAAGTGTAGGTAGGTGGCAGCGACATTGGGGGCGGCATAGTAGGGGTTAATAAATATAATGTAGATTCGACGATGTTGGGGGCAGCAGATTAGGGGTTCATAAGTCAATGTAGGTGGCCGGCGATGTCCGGAGCGGCAGATTAAGGGTTAATAAGTATAATGTAGGTGTCGGCGATGTCCGGAGCGGCAGATTAGGGGTTAATAAGTGTAAGATTAGGGGTGTTTAGACTCGGGGTTCATGTTAGGGTGTTAGGTGTAGACATAAAATGTATTTCCCCATAGGAATCAATGGGGCTGCGTTAAGGAGTTTTACTCTGCTTTTTTTGCAGGTGTTAGTCTATTTTTTCTGACGGCTCTCCCCGGTTGATTCCTATGGGGAAATCGTGCGACGAGCCACGTTACACCAGCTCACCGCTGACGTTAAAGACAGGTCAAGTCCAAAAAAAAACTTTCATTTTTCAAATAGGGCATGTAATTTTAATACAACCTCCGAATTTACTTTTATAAACAATTTTTGCTTTGTTCTCTTGGTATTCTAGTTGAAAGCAAACCTAGGAAGGTGCATATGACAATTTCTAAGCCCTTGAAGGCTGCCTCTATTTTATTTACTTTTCACAGCAGGGGAGAGCAGAGCAAGCTCATGTAGGCCATATAGATAGCATTGTGATCACGCTCGTGGCTAGTGCAGACACTGCACTAATTGGCTAAATTGCAAGTGAATAGATAATAACTAAAAGTCATGTGATTAGGGGCGGTCAGAAGATGCTTAGATACAAGGTAATCACAGAAGTAAAAAGTGTATTAATATAAACAGTGTTGGTTTTGCAAAACTGGGGAATGGGTAATAAAGGGATTATCTATCTTTTTAAACAACAATAATTCTGGTGTTGAATGTTTGGAGCAAAATATATATAATAATATCACTTTTTGTCTTTTAACGACGGGTTACAGAAAACTCTAATACCAGCGCTGTAGGTAAGTGAGCGGTGAGGGAAAACTGCTTGTTAGCACCGCATAGCCTCTAATGCAAAACTCGCAATCTAGCTGAGTATTTGGAGGGAAGACAAATTGCAAGTGCCTTTCTCTACTGGTTAATAAAGGGACATAAAAGTGCCAGTGGTGCTGTGAAAGTGTCAGACGTACACACCATGGGCATGGCCTACATTTTTATAGCCTTGAGGTTTCTGCACAAGAAAATCAAAACTCATCATATTAAAAAAATATTTAAATTACTTTATATGTTGGGAGAGAGATTTAATGAGACTCTCCAGTATTGATTTTAATCATACAGTATTTTGCAGTGTTCTCACAGCATTCAGCAAAAGTTCCCATTACTAAAAAGGGCGACCCTTTGACCTCTGGGCTGCAGGAAGTGACCACTGCTGACTACTCACTTCAGTTATCTTTATCAAGTCCAATAATAGTGACATCATCCAGTGCATACATGGAACCTGGCGTTAAAGGCTGCAGGTGAGTAAAAGTATTTTACTAATATGAATAATAAAAAAAATGGGTTGCATGGGGGGAGGTTTAACATAGCTCCCTTATTGAAAATAAGGGATAAATGGGGGTGGGAGCAGGGGTTTGGTTACTGGCATGTCCCATGCTGCCACTGCTGTGTTCTCTTTGTTTCAGGCTGCATACTCAAGTGGCACCATGATGCTCTCTGGTGCTATAAAAAGAACAGTACACACTTGTTCCTTTCCTGTCTGTTAGCTTCCATTGTCACATCTGAATCACAAGCAATCCTTTGCTGTTCCCGATTTTTGCTGCTCTTGTGGGATTCATTGAATTTCTCCCTCACATCTGGCTCTTGTGGGTGGCAAGCTCTTCAGCCAAGTTTGTTAAAGGTGCCTGCTTATTCATCTGCCCCTGTAAGTGTAAGCTTTTCAGCAAAGTGTCTGCTTACTTACCAACATTAAATGACTTTAGCTTTTGTGTAAGATTATGCTTTGTCCCACACTCCCTAGACAGCCTAAAAAGCAAATGGTGCAAATCAAATAGATGGTTTAGGAAATTCCCCAGGTGAAGACCTAGGCTACAGATTCTAGTTTTTTATCCCTATAAGTCTAACGTGTATATTTAGTTGCCAAGCTTCAAGTTAAGTGTCAGCTCACTCGCCTAGCTTTAATCTCTCACTCTGCCTCACTTGCTCACCTTGAAGCTGGCAGCTGAGCTTAATTGTTTTGGGCAAAATATTGTTCTAAAATTCCTCTTTTCATAAGTTTAGGGATAGTGCACACATTATTGTTTTCTCATGTGTGCATAGTGTGTCTATATTTTGTTTGTGCTGTAGCACATCAAGGTGGGGATTTGTGAGCAGACGTTGTTCTTCTCTATATTGCTCTTGCAATATGTAGCCAATATTACTTAGCCTCCCACTTGTACAGCATTAAAATAGTTAATTGGTGGTTTTTTTAAATGAACCCACCCCTGTTCTCATTAGCAATGTTCTATAGAGGTTGCATAGACAACCAAAAGTATGGGAGCACAGTATACCTGATCTGAAATTGTACATGCAGGTCTGGAGTGTAAAAACTCAGAACAGAAATGTCTTATATGTAATATGATGTAGTGTGATAAGTATCATTATTCACGTATCTTTATATATTGTGTTATAGGTTTATCATTGATATATTACTTCACATATGACCCCTACATAACTTCTTAACACAGGACAACTACTACATGGGAGCTTTGGTGCGAGTCTGCAGCTGAAAGTTAAGAAGCAACAGATGTACAACCAGTGATTTATTAACATGTCCACAACCTCAGAGATTGCAGGACGTCAGACAACCCGGACTCATTCTCCTGGGATGACAAATTACTGTTCTTTGCAAAATTGGTTCCACGAGAGCAGGGGGGGCAAGTTAGCATGAGGGACTGAATGTGCAATCTAAATTTCGCAGCTAATACTAGCTCCGGTATATAAGTGGGCACCACAAAGTAAAAGATATATTTCCATTAAAACCAAACTTATCAATGAACTTTCACTCTCATCTCACACACTTTTATTATTATTACCAACATTGTTTTATCATTGCCTGATTGCATGTTCCTGTATTATTAATATTGGTTCACTGGGGGGAGGGGGGGGGGGGGCGAAGGGGGCCGGCCACGCGTCTGTCATAGTTCCTAGCTCCAGATCAAGGAGCACCTTCCATGGCAGAATCCGTAGGATGCCAGACCCAAATCAGGCTAAACATAGTGCAATCCACCTCATAAAGGGCAGGAGCATCGAATGACACCAAACACCTGAGGGAAAGAGGCAGAATGCACCGGACCAGCTAACAAGTAGGCCGTAAGCCTAACTGCGCACCACTCAAATACGCACAGAACTCACTTGAATATGAGGCATCGACATATAGGTAGGAATACCCTCCTTCCCGCATACAGACCGGGTGCCCAACTTTATAAAGCAGCTTACACTGGAGGGCAATTCCAGCCTTAAAGGACAAGTGCACAAAACGGCAACCGCACAGGCCTAAACATATATGGCAGTCATAAGCCCTCTTTAAAGTAGCCATACAGGCACAGTGAACTCCCCACCACTAACCAGGGCATATGTTTTGACATCAAAGCCACCATAGCAGCACTATGTGCAACAAATACGTGCAACAAATAGCTATGATTTTGAAAGAACCAATGCAGTTACAAGCAGCTCCTCAATGCCAAATTGAGATTGTTCCTTTGCTAGAAACGCCGAAGAGTGTAGGGATTTAGTAATCACAGCATGTTGACTCTGCACACTCCTAAGAATCCAGATCCTGCACCTCCGCTCATTTTCCTTAACGAGAACACATTATTCCATATTATTAAGCTACTACAAAGAACTCCTGGAGAAACTGCATTTCTGAATAAAGCATTTCTACTTCACCTACAACTAGGCACACCAAAATGGCCTCAAGACGCAACGCCCAGGCCTGACAAGTCTATCAAAGGCCCTGTGCCATCTAGCTCCAAAATGAATTTATTCAAGGTACTAGAGGTCTTCCATAACAGAAACAAATGGTGCACAAGGACCCTGAAAACACTGAAGTTAAAAAGACCTATCTGATTTGGGAGACAGGGTAGTGTAAATGGAGGAAGATATGAATCAATATAAAAATTATGCCGATCTCCAGAACCGTACTCTCCAAGTCAATGATGATATGATACAACAGCTGCAAACTCAGGTTGAAGATCTGGACAACAGAGGGCGACGCCAGAACCTCAGGACCAGAGGCATCTCAGAAAAATTTGTGGGCGTCCCAAATTCAGCAACACCTACAACAGTTATTTCAGCACATACTGCAAGAAGAATCTCCAATTAACCCATTAGAAAGAACCCACCGTTCTGCGTCAAAAACCACCAGAAGCCAAGCCACCTAGAGATATAATCATTAGATTTCAGTGCTTCAGAGACAAAAGAAAGAATCATGATAGCTTCTTGGAAACTACGCCAAATCTTCTTTGAAAAAGATACAATACAAGTTTTTGCCGACTTGAGCACCATTACATTAGCAAAACAAAGAGAAGCGAAATACCTCACCACCCACTTACAAGATATGAAGATACCCTACAGATGGTGCTTCCCATTCTGCCTCAAAGTTCTACATGACTCCCAGATTATCACTTATAGCATGCCAGATGACCTTGAACATTTTTGCAAAACGTTTGAAACATCCCAGTCCCAACTATATTCTCTTCAAAATCCACTCCTACAAGTGGACTCTTCATCAACACTGCCACCAAAACAGCAGAGACCTGCTTGGACAAGAGTCACCAGGAAACCAAACAGAGCCATGCAGAAAGGCAGGCCTTCCAGAGGAAGAGCCTACTGACTCCAACCACTCAAACCAACTGAACTCTCAAGAATGTATTACCTGGTGAAGTATATCACCCTTAATGTGAAACTGTTGTATTTGTATAGAAATATCACATTTACCCAAAGTTAGCTTCCCTTTCCCTAGGGAAAAATTGGATTAAAATGCATAGCCTTCTGCCTCCTCCCCCTAGTCCTAAAGAATCTTACTAATTCCCTTTCAAATGGAAGCCGCTCCATCATAGTAATTCTTTTCAGTTACTTTGACCCCCCATCCCATTTGAAATACTGTTTTAAGTATTGTAACTTGTTATGTTTAATGTTTATCTGCTTTGTTATTGCACTTTGGTTATTCTATGTTCCCCTACTAGTTTATTTTTTTTGATGCTGCAGATTTGAGCCTCAGAGAAATCCACACTCTTCACTACCCTTCCTCTTTTCCTTCCCCTCCTCCTGACGACAGAGACAAAGCTGGATGTACACAACATACTCCCGCTATCAGGTATTGTTTAACCACACAACACTGCAATGCTACTGAGTTTTTCCCCCTAACAAACATATCTACCACCCGCAGAAACATGTACCCCATGCTACTGTTGATACCCTACCAACCCTTTATACAGCTGTCAATTTGCAATTTTAATTAACCCAACCTTAACACAACCTTTAACACTACACATGGCAGTCCCTGAAATCCTGCTCATTTCTCAAAATGTTTAAAGGCCTTAATTCCCCAACTAAAAGGTCCATTGCCCTAAATTGGTTTCATAAGCACAAGGGAGAAGTCATCTTCCTTCCTTCCTTCCTTTTTGTAAGCATGCAGAACCCAAATTTACTTCTAAACACTTTCCCGGTGGTTTATTTCAACTCTGCTCCCACAAAACGAAATGGATTAGGTGTATTGCTTCGTCATAACATCCCCCTTCCAGGTTCTTCACAAATACAAAGATAACGAGGGTACGATATTTAATACTTGTAGGCACTCTATACAACCGCCTATACATTTGCAAATATTTAACCCCCGAAACATAGGGCAGGCGCGTTTCTTAAAAAAGCAATTGGAGACTTGTTGGGTGTAACACAGGCACTGTAATGTAGCTACTGAGCCAACCCTAGACTGTTCAAATAAATATCACGCACCCTCATGGAATACTTTCAGCATAATGTGACACCCTCTTCATCATCCCCCACCCAAAAGCGGTAATCAGAGGGGTATTTATATAAGCAGAAATTCATACTCCCAAAAAACTATAAGGATAGGCACTATAATTTGCTCCAACAACTTAGAAACATAGGGAACCTACATATGCACATCCCCTAACAATTCTCATCACACATCACAGCTAGCCAAAAAGAGACGGAATTAAATGACTTTTTAAATAGAGAGTCGCAAAGAAGATTTATCTGAAAAAAACTATACTTTGTAGAAGACAATAAAGCCCGGGACCCCTATTAGCCAGAGCCCTTAAAGGGACCAGTCAACACCAGAATTTTTGTTGTTTTAAAAGATAGATAATCCCTTAATTACCAATTCCCCAGTTTTGCATAAACCAACACAGTCATAATTATACCACGTTTTACCTCTGTAATTGCCTTGTATCTAAGCCTCAGCAGACTGCCACCTTATTTCGATTCTTTTGACAGACTTACATTTTAGCTAAATTCACGTGCATGAGTTTAATGTTATCTATATGAAACACATGAACTAATGCCCTCTAGTTGTGAAAAACTATCAAAATGCATTCAGATTAGAGGGCAGCCTTCAAGGTCTAAGAAATTAGCATATGAACCTCCTAGGTTTAGCTTTCAACTAAGAATACCAATAGAACAAAGCAAAGGAATTACATGTATGATAGCAGGTCAATAGCAAATATACGTATTCAGTGACTACTACAAAAAACTTTACAACATTCCATCGACACCCTCACTCCTCGGATCACGAGGCAATAGATTCATACATACAAGAATCCAATATTCCCAACCTTGCCTGAACACATCACTAAACAACATGAAGACCCTTTCTCTATGCAAGAAGTAATTTCAGGTATTAAAAATACGCCCTCTCCACAAAAGTCCTGGTCCTGACAGCTTATCGGACCACATACTATAAACAATTCCAAAATATCCTAGCCCCCACACCTCACTAATCTTTTCAACTCCCTAGACAAAGAAGAGCTATTCTCACCTAACCTCCTAGAAGCCCACATTTCCAGTTATCCCCAAAACCAGGTAAACCCACCACAGAACTAGGAAACTATCACCCCCATTTCTTTGCTAAACGGATTCTTTACTTTACAATTAGATCCTACATATAATGGATTATGCTAAAACACAACAGGATTGCTGCTGTCCTGGTCTCCATTGATGCGGAGAAAGCATTTAATAGGTTAAATTGGCCCTTTCTACACTGCCCCCCTGAAGCACTTAGGCTTTGGAGATTTGATGATCAAGCATATTTTCCACCTTTACAATGGCCCCATTGCTAGAGTCCGCACTAATAGTGTCCTTTTGCAAAGTTTTACTATAGGCAACTGTACCAGGCAAGGATGCCCCCCTCTACCCTATACTCCTTTGTACTCACAATGGAGATTCTAGGCAAGCCATGTCAGGCAAAACCCAAACATCCATGGACTATTGGCCCTAAACACCCACAAACTTGCCATGTTTGCGGATGATGTATTGCTAACCCTTTCCTCGCCCACCCTCTCCCTCCCATCTTAACCTTAGAATTTAACAAATTCAGTAAATTTTGGACATTTCCTTATAAATTACACTAAATCAGAACTTTTAAACATTTCTATGAAACCCAGTACTTTTACAGATCTGAAAAGCACCTGTCCATTTAAAATTCAACATTCACATTTAAAAATTTTGGGAATAGTATTATCCTCAAACCCATTGAGATGGTTCTCCCTCAACTATCAGTCACTATTACACTCTATCCAACCACTCACTGTCTGCATGGAAAGATAAACCCCTATCATGGTGGGGAAGAATTACAAAGTATCAAAATGACAATACTACTCAAAATCCTATATATACTGCAGGCTATGCCTGTTACCCTGCCTAAAACATATATACAACAGTTACAAAGTGCCATTAACATCTTTGTATGGGGTAGACTCCGTCCTAGGATAACGAGAGGAACTATGTACAGGTCCCTCAGAATGGAGGGTTAGGGCCTCCCAAGTTAAGCCTTCATTACCACGCGGTAATTTTACAATGACTGCTAGATTGGCACTGCAGAAGAGACTCCAAGGCGACGGGTAGCAGTAGAACCACAGTTACTCAGAGTCTCCAAACCCAAGCCCTCTTTGTTGGCTCCCCAAAACCAGACGCACTCCCCTGTGATCATTATCCCCACGTCTATAGACACATTTTTAACACATTGAACTACCTTATTAAAACAACCCTGACTCTATCAGCCACACCCATATCACCACTCTCCCCAATCTTCCCTAACATAGAGTTGATGGGGAGGCTATGAATCCCGGAAAAAATATATAGTAGTCCACAAGTTATTAGACTCTGTCCCTATAGCACAATTACTAAAATCAAGGTAAACTTAAATCTAGAGCAGAACTTTCACAACTCCTATATGGATCCTTTTCTCCTTGGCTAAAATATGCCTAATTACAGCACTTTATTCATACAGCCCCACAATAAACAGGACCTTCTTAGAACACCGACCCCCTTTGAGCAAATTTGCTTATCCAGAAAGATTGCTAGAGGATCACTACTGTTACTACATACTTCACAATGCACAATCCCCCACACTTCCCACCTATACAGCTCGGTGGCATTGCGAATTAGGTACAAATCTAGGAAACCAAACAATGGCTAAAAATCTTCCAAAACACGCCTAAATCCTCCACCTCCGCTAAAATTATAGAGCTCAATTATAAAGTCCCTCCTACGTTGGTACTTAACACCAAACTAGACTCAAACATATTTACCCTACCCTCTTACATAATATAATATAATACAGGGCACTATGTTGCACATGTGGTGGCTGTGCGACAAGCTGAGCTCCATTTGGCACAATGTAGAGAGCACCTTGCGAAGGCTAGCTGACATGGAATTTTCCCTAACCCCAATGATGGTCCTTTTGAATGAGACCCCCACCACTTCAATGCAAAATTAGAGCAACCCTAATACGCATAGGTCTTAACGGTGCGAAATCCTTATAGCTTTGCCACTGGAAGTCCCCCTCAATACCAACATTTGAGAATTGAATACAAAAGACAGATGAGATGCTCTCGCTTGAAGAGTAAGGTTATTACAAAAGGAACAAAACTGCATTTTATGCAGATCTTAAATTCTACTGGGACTCTATAACTCAATAACTCGTAAACCCTCAAACTCCCTGCAGCCAGCCTATTTGCCAGCTGACTGATACAGTACACCACAAGCAATCCGCCTCGATCTACACTACCTTATTACACCTGCGATTTTATATAGCAACTCAACCTAACTCTATATCTTAAACGCGGAATTGTCTCTCCCCCATTCCCCTCATCCCCTCTGTTATCCTTTCTTTTTTTATTTTGGTTTCTCTATGTTATGAATCTAACCTTGTTTGTAGATTATTAATGTATAATGTTTCAGCACCCAGAGACTGCACCTTAGTTATCATAATGAACGCATATGCACCAACCCCAGAACCCTCGTTACGTGATCCAGAGGGAACTCATGAGACTTCTGCAACCTAATACCAACCTCATCCATTAACTGTTAGCAGTTACCCTATGCATATACGACATGGTGTGTGGTGCTTTTTATATGTGATTGTTCATTCTGATCTCTGTAAGACTCCTTCATATGACTCCAAAGATATTCCATGGCATTATATTGTATTGTATTATTAAGAAAATAATAAAAAGTTATTGTCAAAAAATATTGGTTCACTATCTATACTATAATCGCGTTTGTAATGCATCCGTCTCCGTCGTCAGTTCCGCACGCAGCCAAAAGAATGTAGTCTGTGTGCGCATCCAAACAAAGCATTAACAAAAAAACACCTAACCGCCCACACAAAATATTAACAAAAAACCTAACTGCCCGCACAAAATAATAACAAAAAGAAACCTAACCGCACGCTATGAAGTATTAACAAAAAAACCATAAATGCCGTACGAAGTATTAACAAAAAAAACACCTAACCGCCCACAATAGGTATTAACAAAAAAAAAACATAAACGCCCACATGAAGTGTTAACAAAAAAAACCCATAAACACCCGCATGAAGTATTAACAAAAAAACACCTAACTGCATGCAAAAAATATTAACAAACACCTAATGCATGCGCACAATGAACCTCTAAACCGCCAACCCCCAAATCACAAAATAATAAAGTGATTAACCCCTAATACACAAATTAAACAACAACGCAAATAACATAATTAAAGTATTAACCCTTAAACCTCCAAACCCCCACAACACAAACTACCTAATTACACTATTAACCCCTAATCCGCAAAAACTTCCACAACGCCAACTACCTAATTACAATATTAACCCCTAAACCACCAACCCCCCACAATGCAAAGAATTAATCTAATCACTAAGCCCCCTAACCTAACACCCCCTAAGTTAAAACCAATAACATAAAATAAAAATAAAAAAACTATCTTCTTGACTTGGGGGCCTAGCCACGCTAGGAGATGGCAGCTTGCTAGAAGGGCTCCTGTCTTCGACACTGACTTAAAGCCCTTATTGATGGCATACCTTTCCTAACTTACCCTCATATAACTACCTGACATCCCTCTCCTACCTCTAATCCTATTTGGAAGGATTCAAGTGAAGCGGCACTGCCTTCTCTGAAAAAACCCTGATCGGGGCCTTTCATCACAGAGACCGCGCAACATCGGAGGCTTACACAGCGCTACTGTCTGCACTCGCTCACTCAGCACACCGGAGCAGGGGTCTCACTACACAAAGGCTGATCCATATCTCCCACGGACATACACGCGGCAGAGGTGAGCACTTGTGACCGCGCGAGTGGTAACAGCAAGAAGCCCCGGTTTAGATTAGCAGCTCCCAACACACATTTGCAGCTGACACAGAGCAAATAAGCTATAGCCCAAGGACTGTGACAAGGCTGAATCTGGTATACCGGGAAAACTGAGCTCCATTTACATTGAAAGAAACCCTAAGGCCTGCAGCTAATTGTAAGTGCGTCACAGCTCAGAGAGACGCCATCATTAAGCCTCCCCACTGCAGCAGCGGCACGAATAGCGCCTTAAATTAAGCTTGAATGACATGCCTTGGTGTAAGGCCTCAATTTGAATAAAAACTGTGGGACATTCACTATATCTACTCCCCATTGGTACAAACACATCCTCCTTGATATATAGATCTTTATTAACCCATTTCTAAGACTGAACCCTTTGTTTATATATGAACACACAGCCTGTCTAAATGGTTTCTCCCTTCTTCTGCATGCTCCCAATTCATGCTCAGAGGTGCGTTGCGCCTCCTTACACTGAGATTTAATTTATTCACTGAGGTTAGTGGGATACCTTTTTACAACCTAGGTGATGCCTTGCAAAAGACAAACAAAAAGTGACAAAATCCCTTCCAAGACCCTCAATTAATATTTATTGCCTAAGGAGTCACTTCCTATAAACGCAGAAATCTTGGCAGACCTGCAGCCTCCTCCAGCAACACAGACAGACATGGAAGACCCAGAATCTGGGAACTTTCTCACTAAGCAAGATATATCTCACTTATCTTCTAAAGCTGACATCAAGATAGTCCTGCATGAAATGAGAACACTGTTTGGGGATCT
Source organism: Bombina bombina (assembly GCF_027579735.1). NCBI lineage: Eukaryota > Metazoa > Chordata > Amphibia > Anura > Bombinatoridae > Bombina > Bombina bombina. The sequence continues at coordinate 479,947,547 of NC_069500.1, forward strand.
GAGAAAAGACCAGGGGGCTATGGAGAGGAGAGTGATCTCATTGGAAACACACCACAGTACACTGGCAACAAAGGTTCAAAATAACACCTCAAGTCTCCAAGAACTAGACAACAGATACCACTCACTTTCTGATAAACTTTAGGACCTGGAAAACAGGACACAACGTAATAATCTCAGAATAAGGGGAGTCAGTGAGGACCGTCTTTCCCCCCGGCAATCGAGGGCTATCTTCAGGCCCTATTTAGAGTGATTAGAAATGATCCCCTGTCTCCGATATACAGATAGAGAGGGCGCATAGGGCCCTTAGGCCCAAACCCCCACCCAAGGCCCCCCCACGAGATATCATCGTGAAATTCCTCAGATACAGGGACAAGGAAGATCTTCTCCGCAGTGCCAGAGAAAGACACCCAATTATGCATGCAGGCGAAGAGATCCAATTGTTCACTGATCTATCTCCTATCACCCTACAAAAAAGGAGAGAGTTATCACATGTTACTAACATTCTCAAACTACACAAGGTTCAGTACCGATGGGGCTTCCCAGTCTCATTGATTGCTTCTGCAAATAACAAGACGGCTGTTTTCAGACCGGGATCGGATCTCGAGGTCTTCTATAAAGAACTCTCCATCAAAGCTACCTCCACCAGAGGAGAACCTACATTGAACAACAGGGAGGCTCAGGAATCTACAACACCTTCAGGAACCTCTCCTGGCACGAGCTCACCTCCCACACTCAACCTCTAGGCTTCAGCCAAACTCTCTACTGTGGGAGACCCAGCTCATTAACCCTCAGAGAAAAACTATGGTGCAGAGATCATCTTCAGAATCCAGATGGGACTTGATCTCACTCCCATGTTTGAAGGAGTCGGGAACATTATAGAGACCCCCTGAGGGACACAGAGCTCAAAGATGTATCCTTTTTGATAGTGTTATCTCAGCCTGGGAGAACTGGGGTGGCTTTGCTACCCCAACACACCTAGTAACTTCCCAGGAACACTTTCTAATTTGAAATTACACAATGGACTCTTTATATACTGTTGTATACTTATTTGAATGTATAACTGACGCCTTCCTTCCCTGATACAGGTCTTTAATGTCTTTGTGCTAGTTTGGCCTTTTCGAGAGGATCGTGGCTGACCTTTAAATAACTGAAGTTACTAAGTTTTAAAGTTTTTTTTATTGTTGTGTGGGCTTGATCTCCTTGTTCAGTCCTGCGGGGGGTTGGGTGGGAAGGTTTCCCTAGAAACTAGTTTTGATAAAAATCTGCCTTGGTTTTTTCTCATTCTGGGTTTATAAGAATGTATGTATATAACACCCCCGAGATGCTTCGGTTAAAAATGTTTGCATTTTCTTACAACTATGTATTCCAGGATTATTTCCTGGTATTTAATGCTTGAATTATGTTCTATACCCATCTAAGTTTTCTCCCCCTCTTTGTTGCGGTCACCTGATACAGGTCTGCCCATAACTATTCACAAATTACAGGCCACTCAAACTGAAATGTAGCATTACTGCACATATTAGCAGTCAGGTACCCCCTACATATCCCTCCCCTTCCTTCTTCTCCTTCCCCCTCCTCCCCTCCTCATCCCCCCCCTTTCCCCTCCCCCACAACCCCCTTATTTTCTCCCCTATACCCTTGCCATCATAATAAATGCTCTTGACATCACAAAAGTCTTACAGTCAGTGTGAAGACACTTCCCCATTGTAGTTTTCTCTTTAACTTAGACCCTTACCTCCTTACCTGGAGTACTATTCTTGTTTAATTTGAAAAAGTTACCAATGGCACTACCTATGTGTAATAGACCTATTTATATCTTCAATTATGCCACTACAGTATGGCAAGATGTGGGTGCATGGTGTATGAGTATGAGTATTGGAATTACAGAGGAAAGCATACACTTGGGCTGCACTCCTAGGTCAGGTTGCAAATTAGTTGCAAATAATAATCACTTAGTTGCTGATCCAAGATTGGAATGTGGGAATAGGAATAGACACTACATTAAAATATAACTTTTATTGGGTTTAACAATTAAAATAGGAAAAATCATTAAAACCACACTTAAGTACCGACTGTAGTATGTAGAAATTAAATAACCGAATTTGTGGTTCAGTTAAGCAGTTATACCTGCTTGCATGCAAGCCTAGTATACCTATCTAACGTAGTACATAACTTGTAAGTTACCAGTAGTAGTGATAGGTTGGCTTAACACTCTATATTAATACGTGTGTGCGAGAATAGAGTAAAGGGTAAGTCCACTTATATTTAGACAGGTAGTTAAACCATGACTGAGTATTGTCATATATGAGCTTAATAGACTAGCGTTGTGATGGCACACAATACTGTGACTCCATGTGCCCAAACTACTCCTAAATATTCATATGATAAACCACAATATAGAAAAGGTGAAAATAACTATAGGAGAGAGGTTGTGCTAAAATATTGGTTAGAAGCTTGCCACGTGTTTATATTGACATTGTAACATTCACAGGTTCACTTGTTATATTGTCTCCGGTTTTATGTTACGGATAATTCACCATGTATTGTTTGGCCGGTATGTCTGTATATTATTTGACCCAAGAGTTATAGGTAATACAGTTAATGCTCTTAGTATTATTTAGCCGGTATGCATCAACATTCGATCGACCCAAGGGGTTGCAAATCATACAAGGCAAATGCGGTATCAATTGAACGTCTGTAGCGTGGGCTTTATTAGAGCTGATTAGATATTGGTCGTGCAGCGTCTAAACAATTGAAGTACCAGTCAGATGTGAGCTGTGTGAGCTCAATACTGTTTAGCCGGTATGCACAACTATAGTATTAACCCAAATCACTGTGAATAATACGAGGCAAGAAAGATGCCAGTCAAATATTTGTAGCGTGGGCTCCAATAGAGCTAAGCAGACATTGGCCGTGCAGTGTCTAAGCAAATAAAGTGACAGTCAGATGTGAGTAGCGTAAATTCAGTCGAAACTGAATGGACATAAGTCGTGCAGTGTCTAGATCCACTACTTGTCACCCACTTAATTCTCATATAGATTATTAGACTTAGTAAGGCAAGTGAGATGCCGGTCAGTTGTTTGTAGCATGGGCTCTAATAGAGCTAAGTAAATAGTAGCCGTACGGCGTTTAAATAGGTAAGGTATCAGTCAGGTGTGAGTAGCGTAGACTCAGTTGAAACTGAATTATATTAGTCGTGCAGTGTCTCGGCCAAACACGTCCTCACACACTTGGTTCTCATATAAATTATTCACTTCAGCGTTCTGGGCTAGAGTCCCATGCATTCACTCTCAAACACACTTATAAATTTATGCAGGATAACTCAGATAACTGAAATTGTAATTTCATGATAAGTCTTATTGAAGGAGATAGTTACTCCATCTAATGACTACAGTAAAAGTTCGGTAGCTTAAGGCTAATCTAAAACACAGGAGCTCCTAGGACTCCTCACCATTGCCCTAACGTCCCTAACATGTTTCGCCACTTAGCGTGGCTTTTTCAAAGGTGAACACGCCGCTCAGTAGTCGGCTATTTAAGGCTGCTTAGAATCACACCCACAAAAGGCGTGCATACACCTTCTGACCTATCAATGACGATTGAGGTGTATGTGTCATAATGAGGAGGGGATTAGCAGGATAGTCTCCGAAATGATTAACTGTTAGATGACTGGAAACGATAAAAAAGCACATTTATTGACTATCAAACTTATAGCAAACATTTGTATTATTGTGGACAGCTTCAGACGAATAGAGAATAATTAGATTAAAAGTTAGATAAACATTTGAGATTTCGTGACGTTAGTGTTTACCAACGGCACATTGCATAGTGTATATTATTTGCCATTTAAACGTATGTTGAATAATGCTTTTTTAAGCAAGATCAGTGTCCATATATTGCAGTCCTATGTGTATGTACATTTGCTAGCTCCATAAATCTGGAACCTCCTGATACATAATCAAGAGAGAAACAGATATAGTTAGATGTACAATATTCTAATGTACATCTCTCAAACACTTAATTACGTTTGTATTTATTATAATATTTAAGGTCCTGGTGTTAACAGCGAAGATTGATGAAGGAAATGTGATGTTAGTGTGCTAATATTGTGTGAGAATAAACAAAATTGACCATTCGTGTGAAATTTACTATATACGGTCATTTTATATTGTGAGTAGTGTCGGGGTTGCCTGAAATTATGATCGTGTGGTTCTAAAAGGATTATTATTTAGTAGTAAAAAAGTTTTTTTATTGTATATATAAGTGAGTGTTAAGGTGAATGCTGTCTCAATTTGTCGTGAAGTTTACAAAAATTGAGATATTATTTGCGTCAAACATAATGTGCATTATAAAGGAAACTTTTAAGGGTGATGTACAATAAGACAATTATAACATAAAGTTGTGCTAAGTGTTAAGATAGGGAAAAGGAAGATTGTGATCTATGATTTACTGGAACTGATAGGTTCGTTGTATGAATTGTAGTTAGAGAGATAAGAGAGTACACGAAGTGTCGCTCATAATTATTACACATAGGAATATTAGGAATCCTATCAACAGGTTCTCTGTCCTGTCAACCTTATTTTGGGTACTAAACCTGTTCTCTTAGCTTATCTTAATACTTTGATACCCTTTCCTACTTCACTAATTCTTCTTTAAGGTCTTTTTTTTTTTTTTTTTTAAATGCCTCAGAGTAAGTTTCATGAACACACCCTTAAAATATCTTCAATAAATGCCAAGGGGCTTAATAACCCGGGCAAGCGCTCCATTGCACTCAGAGAGCTGAATAAGCTAAAAAGTCAAATTATTCTGCTCCAAGAAACACACTTTCAAAAAGGCAGGGAGCCTCAATGGTCTCCGAGACACTTTCCCATTGCTCTCTTTGCTTCCGGCCCAGACAAAAAGGGAGGTGTAGGTATCCTTATCCACAAAACAATACCCTTGCATATAACACACCTTACTAAGGATCCAAAAGGACGATATATTCTTTTGGTGGGCACCCTGTACGGGCAATTTATCACTATTCTTAATGTATATGCTCCTCACCATGCACAGGATAAATTCTTTAAAAAAGCCCTCATCGCCTTGTTGGATCACGCTAAAGGAGTAACCTTCCTAGCTGGTGACTTTAATCTCAGTATTGACCCCATATTAGATGCTTCGAAAGGATCCACAAGCACCCCTGGACCAACACTTAAAAAAGTTAGACAAGCCCTAACCAAACATTCCCTTCATGACACATGGAGAACTATGCACCCCAGAGATAGAGATTACATATTCTATTCTGCACCCCACAATTGCTATACACGTATAGACTACGTGATGACTGACTCCCATGGCCTCTCTCTTGTCACACAGTGCGATATAGGGAATATCTCCTGGTCGGACCACGCCCCAGTCACTTGCTCTATACTGTGGCCTGATCTACCGATCACCAATAAAATTTGGAGGCTAGATGACTCACTCTTGGACAACTCTCTAGTCCTTGAGGAAGCGGAGAAGGCCCTCTCTGAATATTTCTCCCTCAACTCGAACTCAACCTCTTCCCCCATGATAGAATGGGAAGCCCATAAGACAGTCATGCGGGGAATATTCATAAAACATAGCGCTAGATTAGCAAAACAAGCTAGGATATATCATACAAATCTTCTAGACAGAATCAGCACTTTAGAGAGGTCACACAAACAGGATCAATCTGATGACACCTGTAGACAAGATCTTTTATCCGCGAGACACGAACTAAGGCAACATCTCCTAAAAACACAGCAGCGCAATGCCCTACACCTTAAACAATATTATTACGAAGGAGGCAATAAGCCAGGAAAGATTTTAGCGAGATCCCTCCGGCGGAAAAACCTAGCTTCATACATTCACTCTTTACAAAAAAGACGGCACAATGTCTCATAGCAGTAGATCAATAGCCTCCATCTTTAGAGATTATTACAAGACATTGTATAATATTAATAACCCCAACCCGCCCACACTCTCACAGATCAATGCAGGGAATTCACCACAACAAATGGAGGACTTCTTTAGGAACCTCCAACTACCTTCTCTAACTGAAGCTGACGGATTAGAACTTTCAGCTGATATCACAATAGAGGAACTGAACCAGGCTATCAAGAATACCCCATCGGGTAAAAGCCCAGGCCCGGACGGCTTTACTTCTAGATATTATAAACTCCTAAGTAACTTACTCTCTCCCCATATGCTTTTGCTTTTTAATAACCTAAAGACAAGCCCTACCTTATCTAGAACACTTCTGGAGGCCCACATCACGGTGCTTCCTAAGGCAGGGAAATCACCAACACGCCCCGAGAACTTTAGACCGATCTCTCTTATAAACACTGACATGAAATTGTTAGCAAAAGTCCTTGCCAACAGACTTAACAAATTTCTGCCTAGGTTGATTGCCAATGACCAAGTAGGTTTTGTCCCGGGAAGAGAGGCCCGGGACAACACCATTAAAATCTTGCAACTAATAACCCATGCTAAAGCCACTAACACGCCCCTAGTTCTTCTCGCAACCGACGCTGAAAAGGCTTTCGATAGGGTTTGATGGTCTTTTTTGCAGAGAGACATGTCAAAGGTGGGAATCCCGGAGCCCTTTTCGAATATGGTCATGGCTTTATACTCTTCCCCAAATGCTAAAATCAGGGTTAATGGAACCTTATCAGACTCTTTCACAATATCAAACGGCACTAGGCAGGGGTGCCCTCTGTCCCCCCTGCTCTTTGCCCTGTCAATGGAGGTCCTAGCCCAAAAGGTCAGAAACAGCACAGACATAAAGGGTATGATAATTGGAGATGTAGAATACAAACAGGCTTTCTATGCCGACGACACGTTGTTCACCTTGACTGAAGCTCTGACTTCGGTCCCTGCTTTAATTAAAATAATACAGAGTTATAGCGAGATCTCTAACTTCCAGCTGAATTTCTCTAAATCGGAATTCCTTAATATAAATTCAAACCCATCTCATGTCAAACATCTAAGCATAACATTTCATATTCCCATAGCTCAGAGTAAGCTAAAGTACTTGGGAGTTTATTTGTCGGCCTCCACCCCAGATTTGTTTAAGTTTAACTATACCACCATAAAAAATGAAATAATCCGAGATTTATCCTCGTGGAAAAGCAAAAAACTCTCATGGTTGGGAAGGATAGGGGTTCTTAAAATGAACGTCTTGCCACGCATACTGTACTTGTTTCAAACCCTTCCCATACCGATCCCCGCTAGCTATATCACACAAATCCAAAAAGCATTTGAACAATATATCTGGGATGGGGCTGGACCCAGAATTCCCAGAAAAACCATGTACCTCCCAAGAGACGAGGGGGGTCTCGGGGTGCCCTGCCTAGAAAATTACAAACAAGCCATTATACTTCAACACGTAGTAGAATGGGCACACAACTCCAGGGATAAGGCCTGGATCAATATAGACAGGCAAATTTTTAAGGTGAACAACATCGCGACGTTGGGGTGGACGGCCCATAATAAGAGACCTAAATTAATAGATAAATACTATGTCACAGCAGGGATACAATCTGAATGGGACAAAATTATAGCCACCAGCACACATATTTCCTCCAGACACTCCCCTCTTACCCCAATTATTGAACAACCGGATCTCCCCTTCTTTCGTCTGGGTTTTTCCAGATTACAACCTTATAGTCTGAGAACAGGGACGGTGTTCTTCATCATGAAAGATGGAAGAACAAAATCTCAATCTGAATTAGAGGAATCCCATGAGGGAATTTTCACCTCCTGGTTACATTACCACCAATTAATTCACTTTATCACTCACCATAAACACAGGGAAGATCTAGGCAGACAACTAACACCTTTTGAAGATCTATGCACAGTGCAGGTAACCCCAGCGCACTTAATATCGAAACTTTATAAAATACTTAACAGACCAATCCCATCCAACCTTCCGTCATATACATACTCATGGAAGAAAGAGCTGGATAATAACCTAGAGGACGAAGCTTGGCCTCAAGCCTTTAGACTAACAAAAAAACCCTCTGTTTCAGCGGTGATACAGGAAATACATATTAAGCTTCTTTGCAGATGGTATCTAACTCCATCTCGCTTACACAAAATCTACCCCGCGCTCAACGCCTCCTGTTGGAGGGGTTGTGGGGGAGAGGGATCTCTTCTCCATATTTGGTGGTCGTGCCCTCGGTTGGTAGATTACTGGCAGGATGTTTTGAATGAGATGTCGAAGATTGTGGGAACACAGATAAGCTATGACCCCAACACCCTTCTGCTTATCTCCCTCCCCAGAATGACAGGCATGGGCAAACAGCCATTGCTGCTAGTCATGCTCACCGTAGCTAAGAAACTTATCCCTAAGCATTGGAAAACCCAAAGAATCCCTTCTGCTGGGGAGTGGAGATCAGTAGTAGACGATCTCTTGTTGTTGGAGAGGTATCATTACTTAGATTAGAAGAACATGAGATGATGCTTGCATTATGGAAAAAACAAATATAACCTAAAGTATCTGTCCTTTTCTCCGATAAGGGCTTGTAGTAATGGAACGCTGAGGTATATATATTTTTTTTTCCCTTCTCCCCCCTCTTTCTGTGTCTGATATTCTTCCCCCTTCTCCCTCTTTTGTTCTCTTCTCATACTTCCTGCTGAGACCTGGATTCTGGCTCTCAGTCTGAGATGTGCATTCGTACATCTGCTCGTAATATAAAAGAAAATTGTACTACTATATGAGAAATGATTGCTATAGCTTAAAGACTCAACCTTATGATTATATTTTCTCTTGTTACTAAGATTTCTGATGGAATGGTCAATCCTGGTGCCTTAACTTTATACATATCACGATGTAATTATTGTGACCTTCACATTATGTATCTTACAGGAAATCGTGTTCAATGTGTTGTTATCTATGTACCAATGTTGTCATTTTGATTATCTCAATAAAAATTTAAAATAAAAAAAAAACAAAAAAACTATCTTCTTAATAAATTAATAAAAAATTAAAAATAAATAATAAAAATAACATACAATTAAAATAAAAATCCTAACATTATTTTTTTTTAAAAACCCAAGATTAAATTAAAATTAAAAAATCTAATATTACAAAAAATAAAAAAAAATCTAAAATTACAGAAAAAAACTAAAGAAATTATCCAAAAAAATAATTAAACCTAATCTAATACCCCTATAAAAATTAAAAAGCACCCCAAAATAAAAAACACCCCCTAACACTAAACTAACAATAGCCCTTAAAACAGCCTTTTGTAGGGCATTGCCCTAAAGCTCTTTTACCTAAATAAAGTACCAATTACCCCCTAAAAGTAACCCCCCCACCCACACAACCCCCCCCCCCCCATTTGTATGGGCATTGCCCTTAAAAGGGCAATCAGCTCTTTTGCTGCCCTTTAAAATAAAAAAGCCCTAATGTAAAAAAACACCCAAAAAAAGAACAACAAAAACTTAAGTCTAACCCCGAACCAGGTACTCACCATTCCTAAAGTCCAGCGATGAAGGTCTTCTTCCAGACGGCTCCATCTTCACCCAGCGTGGGGACATCTTCTATCTTCATGCGGAGCGAAGGGGGCATGGAGTGGAGGTGGCCGCGGAGCAGGAGCGGCGGCCGTGCAGACATCCAGCGTGGAGGATCCTCTTCATGCGATCGCCGCCGCACACTGAAGATTGAATGCAAGGTTTGTCTGCATGGCCGCCGTTCCTGCTCCACGGCCACCTCCGATCTGGGCCGCCTTAGTTCCAGATGAAGATAGATGTCCCAGTGCTGGATGAAGATGGAGCTGCCTGGAAGAAGACCTTCACCACTGGACTTCAGGAACTGTGAGTACCTATTTCGGGGTTAGACTTAGGTTTTAGGTTTTTTTTTGGTGTTTTTTTTTTTAGATTAGGGATTTTTTATTTTTTTAATGGGCACTAAAGAGCTGATTGCCCTTTTAAGGGCAATGCCCATACAAAGGCCCCTTTAGGGGCAATGGGTAACTTAGGTTTTTTAGACTTAGGTTTTTTTTATTTTGGGGGGTTGTGTGGGTGGGATGTTTACTTTTAGGGGGTAATTTGAACTTTATAAAGGTAAAAGAGGTGTAGACTGTCCCTTTAAGTTTGAGATAGTTTACTTCAGTGTTTCTCAACCGCGATCCTCAAGTACCCACAACAGGCCAGGTTTTCATTATAGCTAAACTAGTGCACAGGTGAAGTAATCAGCTGATCAGTAACACCATGACTACTAACCTGCTCTCACCCATGAGCTAATTATTTCACCTGTGCACTGTTGGGGGTACTTGAGGACCGAGGTTGAAAAACAATGGTTTATTTCACGATTCTGAAAGAGCATGCAATTATAAACCACTTTCCAATTTACTTCTATTATCTAATTTGCTTCATTCTCTTAATATCCTTTGTTGAAAAGCATATCTAGATATGCTCGGTATCTGCTGATTGGTGACTGCATATAGAGGCCTCATGTGATTTGCTCACCCATGTGCATTGCTACTTCTTTAACAAAGGATATCTAAAGAATAAAGCAAATTAGATAACAGTAAATTGTTTAAAATTGTATTCTCTACACCAGAATCATGAAAGAAATATTTTGGGTTTCATGTGCCTTTAAGTGTAAAGTGTCTTTCCACTTCTCAAGCGTCAGCTCCCTTTTCACCTGTTATGAATAATTTGCTATTAGCCTGCTTTGGCCCTTGCTACTAGGATTCACCTGTATCATAGGGGCCGATCCTATAATATTCTAGTCGTGGAGATCTATAAAAAAAGGTATTCCCCAGCGAGTAATGAGATCTCTCTAATAGGTAAAAGTTCACAATGGATGGCGAAGTACAAAGGGGGGAAACGGCATGTTTTAAAACTTGAATATTATGCTTTATACAAATCACTGATTTCAGTGCACTGTACCTTAGATTTGCTGTCATTTTAGTATGATTAGGGTTTCCTTTCAGAATAAATAGTGTTTTGAGTATTTTGGTGAAAACTTGCGACCTTTTAACTGGTGAGAAAATCAGTGAGAACTGTAGTGTGAAAACATTTATAGATTTATGCTCGGATTCGAGAGAAAATGTCATATACGCCCATGTTCAGCCAATTTTGCGAAAAAACACTTAAATTATGATTTACGCTATGCATATTTATACAAATTTTACATTTTTGATAAAATAAGATTTTTGGTGAACAATTTTGTTACGATTTGTTACTGCTTGGGAGTGGTCGGCTCTTTCTCCTTGCAGGAGTATTACTGCGGAAAGGATTCCGAACAGCGGTCATTTCTATTTTGGATTGAAGTTGGTGACGTCACCATTGACGTACCCACAGTGTTCCTGTTACCTCTACGGTGAGAGTGAGTCAGCCGAGCAGTACTGAAGCATCAGCTTGCCTGATTTGCACTGTTTGTGCATCCCCTATTGTGAGTATCCTGCGTCTCCACATAGATGTGTATTCATGTTCTGAGAGATACTGCACCATAAGGCGCCTCTTCTAGTTTTATATCATTATTAGAGAGAGCAGCCTGCAGTTTTGGATTAGGACTTCTTTCCATAAGTTATTAACCCATTGACTTTTGAATTGTCACTTTAGTATTGGGATATATTCCTTTTTATTATTATTTTTTTATTTTATATTTTTTTGTGTGAGTGCACCTCTGGTCTGATATTGTGTGTATTATTGGTTGTTTGGTAATGCCAGAATACAAGACCATGGTACAGAATAGACTCTAAACTGGAACCCTGCCACAATCATACCCTGACTTGAGCCTCAAATAACGTAATCCAAACTACCTTAACTTAATGACCTCCTTACCTCTGCAGATGCCACCAGCATTATACATTTTACTACAGTCACCTCCCCCCCTTTCCTAATTCCAACAAACAAGTTGTATTACATACAAGCTACCACCTGGTCATAGGTTCAATGCTCCAGCACAAGATTGCTTAGGAGACCTTCCCCATTTATACAATTGCACTATAAGTTCTCTTTCAAAAATGTAAATACTTAATTTTAATAAAATTAAATCATAGATCACAACATTAGAAAAGAACAATAATTTAGGGGGTCCGGAGCATCATCAGATATGTTTCATGCCTCCACTGCACTTAATTATTGACACCGCAAACCTCCATTAACCTTTCATTTTAAAGGTGTTGCTCATTACTTCCATAGAGGATCACAAGTGTTAAGTTTAAAAAGCCAAAACACTTTCCTACAGTTAAGCAAAAACTCTCTTCAGCACCTGTAATGACCCCAAAGAAATACCTAATGATTCAGGTAAAGTATACAATTTTAAATAATTTCCTATTCACTTCTATATGGAAATTAGCTTTATTCTCTTAGCATCCTTTGTTTAAAAAGTGCAATGCACTACTGGGAACTAGCTAAAGGCATACGATGAGTCAATGACAAGAGGCATATATATAGCACAACAATCAGCAGATAACTTCCAGTAGTGCATTGCTGCTCCTGAGCCTATCTAGGTATGCTCTTCAACAAAGTATACCAAGTGAACAAAGTAAGTTAGAAGTAAGTTGGAGAAGTTGCTTAAAACTGCATGCTTTATCTGAGTCATGAAAGTTTAATTTTGGACATTCCTTTTGTAAGCCCCCATTTATATAAAGGCATACCTCGTTTTTTTGCGCTTCGCTTTATTGTGCTTCGCAGATATTGCTCTTTTTACAAATTGAAGGTTTGTGACAAGTTTATCAGCACCATTTTTTCAACATATATACACATATAAGCACATAAATAAACATATATACACATATTTACACACACACACACACATATATATATATATATATATATATATATATATATATATATATATATATATATATATATATATATATATATATATATATATACACACACACACACACATATATATATATATATATATATACACACACACACACACACACACACATATATATATATATATACACACACACACACACACACATATATATATATACACACACACACACACACACATATATATATATATATATATACACACACACACACACATATATATATATATATATATATATATATATATATATATATATATATATACACACACACACACACACATATATATATATATATATATATATATATATACACACACACACACACACCAACAGCAAAAAGCTTATGACTCACTGAAGGCTCAGATGATGATTTTTTAGCAATAAAGTATATTTTATATAAGGTATGTACATTTTTTAGACATAATTCTATTGCACACTTAATAGACTACAGTGTAGTGTAAATAGAACTTTTATATGCACTGGGAAAAAAAAAGTGTGTGACTAACTTTATTGCTATATTCAATTTATTGCGGTGGTCTGGAACCGAACCCACATTGAGGCCTATCTATCAAGCTCCGAACGGAGCTTGAGGCCCCGTGTTTCTGGCGAGTCTTCAGACTCGCCAGAAACAGCAGTTATGAAGCAGCGGTCTAAAGAACGCTGCTCCATAACCCTGTCTGCCTGCTCTGATGAGGCGGACAGGAATCGCCGGAAATCAACCCGATCGAGTACAATCGGGTTGATTGACACCTCCCTGCTGGCGGCCGATTGGCCGCGAGTCTTCAAGGGGCGGCGTTGCACCAGCAGCTCTTGTGAGCTGCTGGTGCAATGCTGAATACGGAGAGCATATTGATCTCCGCATTCAGTGATGTCTGTCAGGCCTGATCCGCACTGTCGGATCAGGTCCGACAGACATTTGATAATCCGGCCTCAGAATCTCCGAAGTATGCCTGTATATTTCTTCTATTATCTGTTCATATAGTTCATCATTGGTCAGCTCTTGGTTTCCTCTGGTTCTTTATAATATTAAGTTGTATCGCAGACTTAAAGGGACATAAAACAGATAGAGACAAAATATAATATGTACTTTAATTACTTTACCTGCAAATTTATACTGCAGTGCCTCTCCATCAACCCTTTCTTTTTAATTTCTGAATTGTAAAGCTCTAACTCCCCCCCCCACATTTCCTTCTATGGCTGTATCTATATCTATTGTTGTTTTGGTAGAATGCAAAAGTGCATAGGGATTATCTGCTGGAGCATGCCTAGAAGCTGTGCACTCAGTTGAAATGCAATGCCTGTGTCTAAGGGGGGTGGAGTTGGCTGCTCCAGGCAGCTAACTATTTAATTCATTTTGCTTATTTTCAAAAATTATTTTAAAATACTTGCCAGCAATTGTTAAACAATTTTTTTATGCAAACTATTTTTAATTAATTAGCCCTTTTAGGATATGCACAGATTTCAACCTGTTTTATGTCCCTTTAAGATCTCCTCTGATTCTTGTCCACTGCTTTGCTAGTCTCAGGATTGGACTTTTTTCTTGTGACGTTAATGTTTTTTTTTTTTTTAATCATAATTTTTTTATTGAGGCAAAACTAGAAATATAATATAAAAACATATTATACATTTCGTATTTGTTTTGGTAAATTTTTCATACAATACATTACTTATATGTATAACAGTGAGATATAAACATATAAAAAAGCAATGAAATCTCAGTGTAAGCATCATACATGTAACTCTCCAGACATATATTGTACAAACTGGAAATACAGCACAATGTATGTAAATATAAAGTAAAATAAACATAATCTAACATTACCTCTTTTATTTTTTTGTTTCCTATGTGAAAACAAAGTAAATTTATATAGTGTAAATATCCTGACCAACTTATACATCCTATAGTGTGATACTGTAAATATAAAAGAAATGTATGTGTTATCCGAGATTTTGCAAAATATCGGAAAACATTAAAAGCTGCTCCTACTAGAGGCTCTGAATTAGAGATCAGGTCAGTGAATGTTAGACTTTGATTAACAGTGGGCTATCAACACATCTCTCCATCTCCTATAGCTGAGTGCTCTAATAGACTAACCTCAATTTCTCTTTTAAAGAAAAATGTAGAAACAGCTTATTGCAAGACAAGTATAACTATAATACCTCTATCATAAACTAGCGTCAAATAAAATGATATTTCACCTTGAACTGTATATCAAAATAGCAAACCACCTTAACTGAGAGTTACCATTTAATAAACAAAGAAAATTATAGCAGCGGATTAATACCGCAATAGAATTCACCATATTCACCCGCTTCGCTGCGGACCCCTGGCGCCCGCTCCAGGTGGTGAATTTAAAATATATAGTATAGAGTCACCCTCTAAACAAAATAAATATATAGTTATTCGACAGCTAAATATGTGCGAACAGAACTTGAAACTATACATTTAATAGCGAGTATATGCCGCTTAAAGTTAAAATAAAAGAGGGGGGGGGGGAATGAAAATCAGAGACAGGCTTATAATAAACATGAACAAAGTAGGTATGATTTAATAGGCCTCGAACCTATATATAATGTTGTGTGAAATGGTTATTTCCCTCTGGGGTTTGAGCCACTATTAGGGACCTTCAAAATTAATCCAATAAAAAATTTTTTGCCTGTATGTTGAAATATATTCATAGGACACCGCCACGGCCGACAACAGTACCCCACAAACATAAAACAATTTGGCATAGACTTGGCAAAGGTAGCCTACCGCATCTATTAAGGTCTAACTATCTATAGTATGAGTAGGAAACCCCACCTTCGTAAGATTAGCTATAAACCCTAAACGTGGGCAAAGGTCCGATGAGACAATGCTTGTGGATTATTTGAAACCTCAGAGATGCTAAGCTTTATTTCTGACCCCTTATAAATATGCGAATATAAATAGTATATATTATGTAATCTAAGGGAGGTATGTACATCTCAAGACTAATAGATAGCAACATACAACCATTCAGCATGTCAATCACGTATGTGTACCTACACTTATCCAGGAGTACGCATCTGTGGCATATTCATTTATAACGCTTATGTGAAAGGTAAAATTTTACTGGAATGCAATATAAAGAACCAACCTGCCCCTCCACAAGACACAATAAAAAATAATGATATAACAAGCATATATGTGTCAAAGAAGATTGTCCCATCAGACTCTATAATAATGACAAATTTGCTATGATATGTTCCAGAGGAAAATTTAAAAAAAAAAAAAAAAAAACAACACATATTTATGACATATGAGGAACATCCCCTGCATAATACACATCTTGAAAACTGGCATAGTGTTAAGGAGGAAGAAAGATCATATAGCCCATCCTACGGGTATTTTCATGGAGTAAACACTAAAATGTAATAATATGGGTAACTACAAATTTTTAGGTAGAGACTCAGAGCGCATAACACACTCGTCAGCAGAATACACTGAAAATAAAGGAGAGCATTAAGTTAGAAACAACATCCTGAATAATAACATATATGCTAATAACGTGTCTAAGTACACTGCATTAAAAAGTTCCACCAAGAAATTGACAGTACGTATGGGAATATATGGGAGCAGGTTATGTATTAAAACCTGAAACAGTATTCAGTTCATATGGAGGCAAATCTTGGGTCCTCAGGTCTTCTGAGAGGTAGATGCCACCCGATATTAAGGGGTCAAGAGTCACCTATCCAATTCCCAGTCTATGCAGCGGTGCAGAGCTCTCATGATGATAAGACAGACTGACATCCCAATAGAACCCTCTATGTCTCTGGCAATCTGGGCGCGAGACATGTATGTCAGGAGCTTTGTTTAATGTTGCGTTGGTAGGGAGGTGCAACTCAGACCCAGCCTGAGCCCGTTGTTTGGTAGCGAACGGTCGCATTGGCAGAGAGTCAAAAGTCAGATCCTCAAAGTTCACTATGCTATCAAAATGTGCCCCCTCCATCTTAGCACTGTCGGTAGATGTTGTCGCCATATCTAGGATCGTCCCACCATCTCGCTGTCTGCTCAACTCAGCATGTCTCACAAAAGCAGCAGTGGGGAGTCTAACCTGTTCCTTCCGTCCATGTGAGCTAAAGGAACATTGAGTACGGGAACCGGCCACCTCCTCTTCACATACATCGTTACACACCTCTTGTAGTGTTCTCGTCAGAGAATAAAAATGTATGTCCATCTTGTCAGCCAGCTGCAATAAGAGATCCGCAATCTCCATGATGGGTTTGTGCTGGTGTATGCTGGTTAATTGTGAAATACTTCCTTCACTTTATGGAGAAAAATATTCAGATCATACAATATAGAGCTTACTGGGTTTCCTTGTGAGCTGCATAGATTACAGTTTAGGAGCGCCATGCGGGTCTTAACATGCGATTTTGTTATGCGATGTTCTCTATCCTAACTTGAGCCATGAGATGCAGATTAAAAGTTCTGCCAACTCCACTGGTATACAAATTCAGTATAGATGTCTCTTAAAATAAATAATAAGGCATTTTAGTCGCTTTACATCTCGAATATTACAGGAGCTCAAAATAGATGCGACTGCTTGCCTCGGCAGCTGACTCCGCCCCCCCCTGTGACGTTAATGTTTTAAGCTGTTCTTATCCTACTTTTTTTTTTTTTATAATTATTTTTTTTTAAATATGTTTTTATTTCTTTTGAAAATTAGAAACAACAAATGGGGACTCACAGGGCCCCTACACAGATAGACACAGTGAAGGATTGGACACAATGGTTCAATAACAATTATAAGCAGTACATTGATATTTAAGCAGTTCTCCACATGTATAAAGATAAGATATGACGGTCAAACCATTAAGACATGAGAGAACAATGGTATGCTCAATACAATATCATAGGTCTTAAGAATAGTGCAGGGAAAAAAAAAGGGGGGAGAACATAATAAGAGAAAGAGGGGGAGGGGGAGGGAAAGCAGTTCCCGACTGCCTCTTCTAATGGGACAATCCGTAAGGCAAGGGTAGTCAGGCTACATTTCAGGTAGTGGGGAGAGACGTCTTGTGTCATGGCAGATGAGCGCCAAAGGGTCTCATACTTATCTTTCCAGTCAGCGCACGCCATTTCAAACAAGTCAGACTTATCCAGGTCATGATATAACCTTATCCATAGTGTAGAGAAAGGCCATTGTACCCACAATCTCCCCCCATTTTGGGGGTAATTCCTTTTTCCATGCCCTAGCTATGTTTGTTTTGATGGAGGACAGTAGGTATACACTCATTAAGCTATGATGTTTAGTCAGGGTGTGTAAGTCCAAGTGAAGGAGGGCAGAGGCCGGGCTTCAAGGTATCCTAATTCCAATGTCGGTTAGGGCGCGAACACCTCTATCCCAAAGGGGTTTCATTTTAGTGCATTCCCACCAAATGTGTAACATATCACCAGGAAGGCCACATCCTCTCCAACAGGGGGGAAGTTCCCGGGAACATTTTAGATAGCCGCGTGGGGACGAGATACCAGTGAGATATGACTTTATAATATGTCTCAAACATTGTTATGCAGTGTAATGTTTTCTTGGTCAGTAAAATGGACCTCTGCCAGGTGTTAACTGGAATGTGAGTTTGCAGGAGAGTATCCCACCTAAGTAGGTGTGGAGCTGGTTCTGGCGGTAAAGTTCCCTCCAACAAGTTATAGTGTGTCGTCAGTGGTTTAACCAATCTGCGGCCCCCACGCCAGATGGACTCCCATGGAGTTAGAGGGTAGGAGGAAGAGGGGGAAAAGCCCCAACTTATCAAGAAACTTTTGACTCTAAGAACTTCAAAGTGAAGGATAGAAGGAATATTTGTACAGGACTCCAAGTGAGATAATTCAATAAAACTATCTTGTTGGGATGTAGACCAAAAGTCTGAGACCTGCCTGATGCCCAGTCGGGCCCAAGTATTAGGGTGAGTCTCTGCCAGTCCCGTAAAGAGACCTGCGACCGAGGTGATTGGGGAAGGGTGGGGTGCAATTAATTGATGATGCCGTATCTTATCCCAAACAGAAAGACATTCTAGGATGAAGGGATTATGGATACCGAGAGACCTGCGACTATGTGGTGGGGAACAAATCTAATCTTTAAGAAGAATGTTAGAGAGCAAAGAGGCTTGCTCAATTTCTCTCCACCTGTCGCATGATTGGAGTACACCACACTGGGAAATGTGCATGAGCATAGCACCCTCAAAGTATTTCACAATAGAGGGGGAGGCCAATCCTCCCAAGTGAATGGGGGATTGAAGGGTTTTGTGGGCAATTCTGGGAGTCCTGCCTTGCCAGATGAACTTTGATATCTCACTCTGGAATTGCAGCAAAAGATGCATGGGAATTTTAATAGGAAGGCATCGAAAGAGGTAGGTAAGTTTCAGAAGGAAGGACATTTTAAGGGAAACTATTTGCCCCATTAAAGAAATGGACTTGTGGTCTCATGTATGTTTTAGGGTGCGTAATTCCCTTGAGGTAATTATCCTTGACCATTTGTGCTACACTGTTGGATATTCTTACACATAGGTGAGTAACCTGCTCACTTGTCCACTTTAAAATACATTTATCCTTCAATTTGAGAATGAAATCCTGTGGGTATTATGTTTCTCATATTGTATATTTTCTTTTTAAAATTCTTAAATATTAAAGGGGAATAAAGGTGCAAAAGTCAGCTCCAGAACAGTTATGCACTACTGGGATCTAGCTAAACACATCTTTTGAGCCAATCAAAAGATATATACATGCATGGCCACCAATCAACAGCTATCTCCCAGTATTGCTGCTTTTGAATTTACCTAGGTATACTTTTCAACAAAGGATACTAAGAAAAAACAAAGTTAGAAGTAAATTGGAATCTTCCCTGTTAAAATATGGAAGTCTATGACCTGTCTCAGGAAATTATTCTTACCAAAGTCATAAATCAAAGTCTCACTGTGGTCCTGCTGCTGTTACCTCATATCTATGCAAAACTGACAAACCAAACTATTGTTATGTCCAAGCCAAAAATTCTAACTATTCAGAAAAAGTAGATCTGCAAATCTGATGATTAAATATATCTAGCTTTATTTAATCTTTTTTTTTTTTAAACCAAACAAACATTATAAGCTAAGTAATATCAGTACATTACAGTTAAACCTGTCTAACGTGTTTCAGATCAGGGAGCCTTATTCATAGACATGCTGGCTCCTACCCTGCTTTATCATTACATTGCCATTGCACACCCTTCCAAATAAAATCAATTACACATTTAATGCTCACTCAACCTGACTTTATATGCCACTTAAAGTGATAGTCAATCCTAGCGTTTGTGAAACTCTAGGATTTACCAGTGCAACAAATAAAGGGGACTTTCAGTCATGAAGTATAAAATACTTCATTCTATAAGTTCCTTTATTTGCCTGCAGCGTTCAATGCTATTTTTCCATTGAGGTGATCTTAGCCAATAGCATGCTAGCTATCCGTTATAATACCAGGTGGGCTGCACAGCTATTGGCTAAGAGGTGGAAACGTCACCTCACTGAAAAAATAGCGTTCTGCTGCGGGTGGCCTAAGGCTCTCAGTGAATGAACTCTGCAGATAAATAAAGGAACTTCATGACTGACAGTCCTCTTTATTTGTTGCACGGGTAAATCCTAGCGTTTCAAAAATGCTAGGGTTTACCATCACTTTAAAATAAATAAATGAATACATATGAATATATATATGTGTGTGTGTGAACACCCTACTCTTATATTACCTATCTTAAAAAGAACAATATATATATGATTTGCATGGATAACTCACAACTGAAAACACACACTCAGCAAGTGAAAATAGCTGTGTAAAATAGTTTAGTAGTGAAGTAGTTAAAACAAATTCTAGTGCACCATATTTATAGCTTGGTTACAATGAACTTGTTAAAAAAAAATCTGATTAACATTTTTTTAAATTATGCTCCATTATGTTTACAAGGTCAACAAGTTCTATTACAGTGGGAGTGTCTACGAACAACAACGGCCCATCCACAAAGGCGTGGCACTGTTATAGGATGGCACCTCATCAGTCTGTGAAATTTCTACCCTAGCGCACCTGGTCAACTATAAGTGCTATTATTGTAAAGTGGAAGCATCTAGAAGCAACAACAGCCCAGACACTAAGGCCTCGCTTCCATTGAGTCGTAATTCAGTTTGCGTGCACTCGCAAACCGTTAAATATGCTGTCGGAAGCAATATCGTTTATCGACTGTTTCCAATGGCGCGTTATACCTCAATATCGGCAGCCGGACTTCGGCTGCCGAAAAGATCTTCGCGTCCCATAGAAAGTAATAGAAGCCGTTAATCGATAAATTATACCAGGTTTCCAATGAAAGCGCTAACCGTTAATACATTGTCGGAGGCTGTCGATACATTGAGAAATATTACCCCCAGCTCAACTAGGTGTAAAAGAGGAAAATTGTGCTTTTTGAGACCTATTTTCTATTGAAATTATAAAACTTGCAAATAATGCAAGTGTTTTAATGTAGAAATAAATTGTTATAAGTAATATTTATTGTTGTCTCATGTATAGAAATAGTTGAACTTATATTCTAATAGAAATATCAGTATATATTTAAATATAATAATATATGCAAGAACATATCTACAGAATGCAAACTAGACCTATGCCTAGGGCAGCAATAAATATTACTTATATTTATGAAGTGTTAAATATAATTATATTAGAAAATAGTATTTGATTATTAAAAATATGGATAAGTGTTTTTTTATTTTTCTTGAGAGGCGATCACAGGTAAGAAGCACGGACGTTAAACGTAAATTCTATAGCGTAAGGTCGGGTTACCTTAGCAACTAATTGATTTTCAAGAAATCCGACGTCAGATGGAAGCGTTAACACAACGTTAACTTACAGCTACACGAAAAGAGCGACTGCGCGCAACACGCTAATCTTTTCAATGGAAACCTGGTACTAAAATGCAGCCGTAAATTACTTTTAGCTGTCGGCAGCTTCGGTAGCTTACGGCTCCATTTTTAACGACTCAATGGAAGCGAGGCCTTTGTGGTAGACTATGCAAACTCACAGAGAGGGGCTGCTGAGTGCTAATGTGTGTGTCATTTGTGGCATCATTCACTGCAGAGTTCCAAACCAGTGGCGTCACTAGGGGGGGGGGGCGGGCCGCACCCGGGTGACACCCACCAGGGGGTGACACCAAAAACATTTTTTTTTTTTTTTTTAATTTTATTGAAATTCAAAGAAATACAATGTTGAGATGCATAGATTTTTTTTATTAGAGGGGCTGGCATTTGTGAACATTGGTGGGACTAGGGAAGTTGTAGACACACAATTTTTTTGCCCCTTGAGCCAGTGCTGCAATTTCAACAAATAGTTATCCCGGTTGCTTTTGCTTGTTTGTACTTTGCTTCTCCCCTGCCCAATTTCGCTATGAATGTTGTGGGCATGCCGTGTGGCTTGCAAAGTTGCGCTGCTAGCCTAAACCTGCCTGCCTATCTGTGCTCACTGCTCAGTGACATGTGGAGCAGTGGAGTCACTCACTGCTGTGCTGTCTCTCTAAACGGGAACTGGCAAATCATGAGGGGATGCCTGGCACCTGACTGCATGACTGTTTGACACTGTCTTTAAAGTGAAGGAGCCACGTATGATGCCCACCAGACCATTACGGTTACGGTACACTAAGTGCACACTGAACAGGTAGGAGGGCGGGCGGGGGTCTGGGGGTGGGCAGAGTGCAGAGGTGATTGGCCATAAGAAGCGGTAGGCACGCGGCCCGGGGCTGTGCACTGACAGGCTTGGAACAGACTCAGAGAGCAGAATTTTCATAGTTTGCGCCTAAACCTTTTCTTTAGTGATTTATTTTTAGAGTGCTCTGTTTATCTTTCATTTGATGCTCTGCTGAGCCAGGGAGCAGCTCTAGGCATAAGCTTTATAATTAATGCAGTGCAGTTTACATATTTTTTAAGTGTGTGTCTGAGTTTTTGTGTGTGTGTCTCAGTGTTTTTGTGTGTGTGTGTCTGAGTGTTTGTGTGTGCATCTGAGTGTGTGTGCCTGTGTTTTTGTGTGTGTGTCTCAGTGTTTTTGTGTGTGTGTGTCTGAGTGTTTGTGTGTGCATCTGAGTGTGTGTGCCTGTGTTTTTGTGTGTGTCTGCTTTCTGGGGGGGGGGTGACACCATAACTTACTGCACCGGGTGACACCAACCCTAGTGACGCCACTGTTCCAAACTGCCTCTGGAAGCAACATCAGCACAAGGACTGTGCGTCAGGAGCTTCATTAAATTTATTTTCCTTACCCAGCAGCTGTACACAAATCTCACATTAATATGCACAATGCCAAACGCTGGCTGAAGTGCAGTAAAGCATGGACTCTGGAGCAATGGAAAGGTGTTCTCTGGAGTGATGAATCATGCTTCACTATCTGCAGTCTGATGGAAGAATCTGAATGTGGTGTATACCAGGGGAACACTACCCACTAGAATGCATAGGGCTAGATTTATTAAAGCTGAGGCATGGCGAAAATACCCGCAGGTATTCGGCATTGCACACGAGCGCAATTTTGCGCTCGCGTGCAATCCCGCCCCCTGCCCGCGCACAGCCAATCACGCACGGGCAGGAGCTGTCAATCTCCTCGGTTTGACTAGACCGAGGAGATTGAATTTCGCCAGATTAGAGGTGGCGAAGAGGCTAAGGAAGTAGCGGTCTGGTGACCGCTGCTTGATAAATGACGGCGAGCAAGTTCTTGAGAGAACTTGCTGCCATAGGGGCTCAATGAATCTAGCCTATAGTGTTTAGCATCAATTTTGGTGGAGGAGGGATAATGGTCTGGGAGTGTTTTTCAGGGTTTGGGATAGGCCTCTTTAGTTCCAGTTAAGGGCCGTCTTAATGCTACAGGATACAAATACAGTTTACAACAAAATGTCTGTTTAAACTTACAGCAGAATTGTTTATAAATAACAGATTGGACATAATAACTTAAAAAAAGTCTATCCAGTTAGGTAT
This sequence comes from Bombina bombina, assembly GCF_027579735.1. Classification (NCBI taxonomy): domain Eukaryota; kingdom Metazoa; phylum Chordata; class Amphibia; order Anura; family Bombinatoridae; genus Bombina; species Bombina bombina. The sequence continues at coordinate 479,971,327 of NC_069500.1, forward strand.
TTTGCTAAACTGGATTTGGTAGGAAAGATTTTTTTCCATAATATAAGGTGTGTTTAAGATATGCTAGTATGTAAGATTATTGTTTAAATTAAAACTATTATAATGTATTAAAGTCTAGAATAGCAAGACTCTAATCATTGGGAGACATATTCATAAACGGCTAGATTATAAGTGTTGCGATACGCCTTTTAACGTTAAAAAAATGGCAATTCCAGGGTAATGGCCAGAAACGCATATTACGAGTCATGTCTCTATAGCTATACCGCAAGCATTTTTGCCTGTAACACAATGTCCATTCCGCACTCAAAAAAATTAAGTTTTTGTGTGGGTTTTTCATTGCGCCGGTATTACAGGTTGTTCCTTCAGGCTAAAATGCTTGCGTTACAGCCTATACCAATACGATCCATACCGCAATCTGAGAGCAGTAGTTATGGATTTTGTGAAACAAAATGTTTCACAAAACTCATAAATAAACTGTTACAAAGTACACAACACCCATAAACTACCTATTAACCCTTAAACCGCCACCCTCCCGCATCGCAAACACTATAATAAAGCTATTAACCACTAATCCGCCGCTCCCCGACATCGCCGACACTATAATAAAGCTATTAACCCCTAATCCGCCACTCCCCGACATTGCCGACACTATAATAAAGCTATTAACCCCTAATCCGCCACTCCTCGACATCGCCAACACTATAATAAACCTGTTAACCCCTAAACCTCCGGCCTCCCACATTGCTGCTACTAAATAAACCTAATTACCCCTAAACTGCCAGCCCCCCACATCACAAAACACTAAATTTAACTATTAACCCCTAAACCTAACACCCACCTAACTTTAAATTAAAAGTACAATATAACTCTCTTAAAATAAATAAAAACTTACCTGTGAAATAAAAATAAACCTAACATTAAACTATAAATTAGGCTAAAAAAAACTATAAATTAGGCTGAAAAAATACTACCAATAAAAAAATCTAAATTACAATTTTAAAAAAACCGAACACTACGAAAAAAAATCAAAAAAATGTAGAATTACAAAAATAATAAACACTAAATTACAAAAAATAAAAAACACTAAGCTTACAAAAAATAATAAACGAAATTATAAAAAATAAAAACAATTACACCTAATCTAATAGCCCGATAAAAATAAAAAAGCCCCCCCAAAATAAAAACACCCTCTAGCCTATAATAAACTACCATTGCCCTAAATTAAACAGCTCTTTAACCTGTAAAAAAAATACAAAGTCCCCCATCAGTAAAACCCACCACCCAACCAACCCCCAAAATAAAAAAACCTAACTCTAAAAAAATCCTAATCTACTAATTGCCCTTAAAGGGGCATTTGTATGTGTATTGTCCTTAAAAGGGCATTCAGCACTTTTTCACTGCCCTTTAAAAGGGCATTTAGCTCTTTTCCAAAAGCCCAAAGCCCTAATAAAAAAAAAAAAAAAACTAGCACTAACCCCAGAATATCTACTCATGGTTACTGAAGTCCGGACATCCATCTCCATCCATGCGGCGAGAAGTCTTCATCCAGGCGGCGATATCTTCATCCATCCCAGGGGCATCTTCTATCTTCATTCCTGGGGAGCGGAGCCATCCTGGAAGCTGATCCCATCTTGCTCGGAGCGTCCTCTTCATACGATCACCACCGTGCACTGAAGTTGAATGCAAGGTAGCTGTTTCAAAATGGAGTACCTTGCATTCCTATTGGCTGATTTGATTCTTCAAATTCAAATCAGCCAATAGGATGAGAGCTACTGAAATTAGCCACTGGACTTAGCTAATTGTGAACGAAACACCTTTTATTGTTAGGTACTTACCTGCTCTCAACTCCCCCATTCCCAGTCTCAGCAAACACTGATGGTTTAGACTTTAGTCTTAACTTCAACAGCTGTTGCTGCAGCTCTGTAGGCATACATGGCCGCATACTGCCTAGATTTAAAGGGGCCAAGTCCTAATTACAGGAACTCCCACCTGGAACCAGTGGGAGTTCCTATAAAAGGTTATTGTTGCTTACCTTGATCCTGAAGTCTGTACTCCTACCTTGTATCTGCATATGTTCTCCTGGATCCTGAAAGCCAAGCATACTTACTTTATACTTGCGTATACTCACCTTGTTCCAGAGACCAAGAACACCTACCTTGTACCTGCGTATGCTCCCCTTGTTTTTGAAGCTGTTCCTACTTAGTATCCCATGACAGTCTCATCAATAGTACCAGCTGAGTATCCTGTGCCTGCTGAGTATCCTGTGTCTTCTTTACCAGTGACAGCTTTCATCAAACCAGCTGTGCCTGCTGTACCTACCTGGTATCCCAAGACCCTCTCACCAACAGTACCCTCTGCTGAGTATCCTGTGTCTACTTTACTAGTGACAGCTTTCCTCAAACCAGCAGTGCCTGCTCTACCTGCCTGGTATCCCATGACAGTCTCTCCAAAAGTACCCGCTGGGTATCCTGTGTCTGCTGAGAATCCTGTGTCTACTTCACCAGTGACCGCTTTCATGAAACCAGCTGTACCTGCTTTACCTACCTGGTATCACATGACAGTCTTACCCTCTATACCATTGGGTGCATTGCACCATTCAAGCATCAGTATTCACTGGACTTTTGCAACCTACTAAAGTGTTCTGAAACTTGAATAGGACTTTCATGTTCTGCCTTTGGCCTATATTCAATTTTGCTGTTTCGGTGATCTTCAATTTTAAACTACCAACTGTTTTTTTACTTATCATTTAGTAATGCTTTCAAAATACTTTTGTTGTTCAGTGCATTCTGAGTTACACTCACCCTAACCTTCTTAAAATATAATATTTAATATTCTCTCAAGTTGGCACATATAACTTGATTTAGTTGATTGGTTAAGGAAATTTGAAACAAAGCAGGAATGGGAAGCAACACATTATTATACCCTATGGTAGTATAAAAAGAACTGGATTAAGTGGAGATATGAGTCCATGTTTATTATGGAAATGGCGAATAGACAGTGTAGGGCAGAATAGCCTGGAACAAACATAAGAATTAAGGCCCTTAGGAGTGTGCTAGCTGTGAAGTGGCAACAATGTTGCATTAGTGTGGGTGGGGATTTGGCTTACCTATAAGAAGTCAGATTACAGGTCCCAGACCCTCTTTCCAGCTCGTCTTCAAAGCTTGTAGGATCTTTACAGTCTGGTATAGCAGTCTGCTGCAGCATGGATCGTTCAAAGAGATCTTCAAAACCACCTGTAAGGAGTAAGGAGTTGGAGGATTTACTGATCGAAGACTTTGACTCAGAGGAGGACGTGGTGCCGCCGTCTCCAGTGAGTCGTACCCTGGTTGGTGGCCCTTACCTTTACCCTGAGGTCAATGTGGTAGCAGGTCCCCTTCCCCCTGCCCCCAGTCAGGGTGACTATAGTAGGTCTCCCTGAGTTAGGCCCATCTTCCCTTCCTTCATCCGATCAGTCAGCAGTTGGGCCTGGGGACGGCATTCCCACTACTCAAAGCTTCTCCTCTTCCCTTCGGGATGCACGTCTCGAGAGTGTTTCATTGGCTGGGGCGAGTGTGAGCACTTCATACTTACCTCCGCCATCAATCACGCTGTCCAGCGAAGCTGTGATGGCTGCAATGGCTTTCTTGCAGTCCCTCACGTCGGTCCTGGCGAGTGGTGGTCCTCCATGGCGAATCTACAACCATGCGGTCGGCAGTGTCCTTTTCTTATGACGCCACTTCCGGTTTGGGCGATTCCGGAAGTGACGTCAGCCATCAAGAGGGTAGCATTGTCTTCTCCTCCGGAGTCTGCATGTAAGAGATGAGTAAACCAGGGGGGCGAAGCCCTCAGTTGGGGGAGCAGCGAGGCACAGGGGCACAGCTCTCGCGTGCAGCAAAGGGGGTTTCCATGTCTGGGGGGCAGAGTATGTTTGTACCGGGTAGTGCTTTACAGGGCGGAGGCCTGGCAGTATGCAAGCGGGATGGCAATCATGAGCAGGCCGCAGGCCTGACTGGGGGTACACCAGTTAATCAGGTGGATGGCCTAGATAGGCACCCTTCTACATGGCAGGCAGTTAGTGAGGATCGGGCACTAGGCCCTAACGTTAGCGGAACTTTGAGGAATAGTAGGAGTCAGCCAAGAGAGGCTTAGGCCCTCAGCCTAGCTTTTGCCAAGCAATGGAGATAGATGCAGAACAGGGCCCTTCGAGGCAAGTACAGTTTGCAAATGCAGTGCTTGATGCGCAAGAGGGTTGTGTGTCTGAAGGTACGCAAGTGGTGTGTGGCGCAGAATGCATGTTTAGCAGTCAGGGGGGCTTGTCTTCTCCCCATGGTACTCCTTTCTCCCAATTCTCATTCCAGGGAATCATGGAATCACAGGGAGCTAGTTCTACTGCACACTCCGGTCCATGTAATCACGCACAGGAGCAGAGCCACGAGGAGCAGCCCTCGACCTCCACCGGTCCCCAGCCTGTGCAGCATCCATTGGGAACCGGTAAGACATCTTTGATTTCTAGGCTCAAGTACAGTTTGCAAATGCAGTGCTTGATGCGCAAGAGGGTTATGTGTCTGAAGGTACGCAAGTGGTGTGTGGCGCAGAATGCATGTTTAGCAGTCAGGGGGGCTTGTCTTCTCCCCATGGTACTCCTCTCTCCCAATTCTCATTCCAGGGAATCATGGAATCACAGGGAGCTGGTTCTACTGCACACTCCGGTCCGTGTAATCACGCAGAGGAGCAGAGCCACGAGGAGCAGCCCTCGACCTCCACCGGTCCCCAGCTTGTGCAGCATCCATTGGGAACCGGTAAGACATCTTTGATTTCTAGGCTCAAGGGGCTTAGCTCATCTTCGGATGATTCTGGGTCAGAGAGTGATCTGGGGTTGGAGGTCAAGAGTCAGAAGAGAATGTATAGGATGATGAAATGGTTGGTAGAGGAAAGGAAGGCCATGGGTCCACCCCTCCCCCTTGGTTCATCCCACATGGAACCTCATGTTCCGTTGCCGACACCTCCTGTGCAAGAGGAGGTTGCGAGCCTTGAGGGGACACGTATTCATGGCACTCATTCAGCCTACACAAGCATCTCAAGACAAAAATGGTTAGAAGGATTCAGGAGGGTAAATATTTATAAATGTTTGAGCTCTGCACTGAGGGCTACCGCCAAAAAGAAATGGTAGAGGATGGTACAGGCCCCAAAAAGTTTAAAAGGCCAGATACGTTTGACGAATGGCGGAAATGCTTTTGTGTGTACACTTCTTGCTATATCACTAAATTCCCTGACCAGGCATTAGATATCTTGAAATATGAAGATGCCATAGAAACTATTCAAGAATGATATAAAGAGGACGCGTAGAGGGATTACGATATTGACTTTCGCAGAAAGAAAGTTGGTAATCCTCACCTAACCTTTGGGGACGTGGACATGCGCCTATGGGCGCAATTGGGGTCTGAGAAACCAGTCGGACCTGGGCAGTCTTCTGCTGGGCCCTCTAGGGGCAGAGCTCCACAGCGGTCTCTACGGCATCCCGCAGGGGTCTGCTGGTGCTTCCAGGACAAGCTCTGCGTTAAAGGAGCAGCGTGCGCATTTCGAAGCACCTGCAGGTATTGTGGCAGGGGCCAGAGTGCACAAGGACCCAGGAATCTGGGAGCTCCCAGGAGAGACAGTGCGTCGGGTCTAGGCCCAACACTGGTGAAAAGGGCAGCCACCCCGTTGAGGGAAGCCGCGATTAAAAAATGGCTGATAATTTACCCAGATAGGGAGGCCGGCAAATTACTCGGTGTGGGCCTCCGATGGGGATTTGTTATCCCTGTCAGTTCCAAGGTTTGCGGGTCCTCGGTTCGCAGAAACCTAAAATCAGCATATCAATTCCCAAGTGTGGTAAGGGAGAAATTGGGAAAGGAGATTGCATTGGGCCGTATTGGTCGGCCCGTTTAAAGAGATACCGATTCCGGAAAAGTTCAGGTTAATTCAACACCTTTCCTTTCCAAAAGTGCGGTCTGTTAATGATGCTATCTCCTCCGAGCTTAATTCGGTACACTACCAGTCCTTTGATGATGCTCTCTCTCTAGTCAGAAGAGCGGGAAAAGGGGCACTACTGGCGAAGCTGGACGTGGAATCCGTCTTTTGCCTCCTCCTCATCCATCCCTCATCCTTTCACCTCATGGGGTGTTGGTTTGAGGGAGAGTACTTGGTAGACAGGTGCCTGCCTATGGTTTGCTACATTTTTTGTGCCTATTTCGAGGCTTTCAGTAGTTTCCTGCACTGGGCTATTGCTGCGGTGGCCGGCCTTAATGGCCTGGCATACTACCTGGATGACTTCCTGTTGGTAGGCTGCTCTGGGACATCCGAATGTGCATTCTTAATAGAGGTGACCAGACTCATGATGAGCATGTTGGGCGTTCCCTTGGCAGAGGACAAGATGCAAGGTCCTTGTACCTGCCTCACTTTCCTAGGCATCAAAATCAACTCCGAGGCAACAAAATTGTCCGCATGCTGGGGGCGGTCAGGTCCATGAAGTCGGAACCTTGCAGGTCCATAATGGACCTGCAGACCCTACTTGGTCTTTTGAACTTTGCTGGGAGAGTCATTCCCATAGGGAGAATTTTCCTCAGGCAGCTCGAACGCCAATTGTGTGGTCTCAGGCACGTAGGTTTTGCATTACTCCTGAGATGGTGGATGACCTTGAGGTGTGGGAACAATTCCTAAGTCCCTTAAATGGGATCTGCATGTGGAGGAAGGAAGTTCCTTCTAACACGGTGATTCAATTGTTCACTGACGCCACAGGGTCACACGGTAACAACGCTTTCCTGTGCGGTCAATGGAGTGCTGGCCCGTGACCTCAGTTGTGGATTGACAGGAGGCTGCTGAAAAACCTCTGTCAATTGGCGCTTTCCCCATCATAGTAGCCCTCAAGATATGGGGCAATCAGCTCCTAGAACGCGAGGTGGTTTTTTGGACAGACAACATGAGCATTGTCGTAGCAATTAACAAACTTACGTCAGGGTCTCCAGCGGTAGTAAGGTACTTGAAGCTGCTGCTGCTGAGGTGTCTGCACCTGAACATTGTGTTCGTGCATGACATGTCCCTGGAGTGCAGAATAGGATTGCAGATGCACTCTCCCGCTTTCAGTAGGAAGCCTTCTATAATTTAATTCCTAGGGCGGATACTGATGGTTGTCCTTGTTTTGATTACTTATGGCAGGTGGCGCTGGATGGGGAACCTTAATAACGATGATCCAATCTTCGTTGGCTCCTTTTACCTGTAACACCTACGTAAGACACTGGTTTGAATGGATTGCCTTCTGTGATGGCAAGGAATGGCTGTCCTGTGCTGGCGACCAATGGGATCTCCTTGACTGGATCGCTGAGCTACGATGTAATGGCGTGTCTAAAGGGGCTGTCAGTTCTCGACTGACTGCCGTTTCTTTCTTCTGTAAACTATACGGTCTTGCCGACTCTTCTAGGACCTTCTTGGTGAGACAGGTACTGAGGGGTTGGGGACGTATGTTGCCAAGGATGAGGGACATTTGGGAACCCGTTACTATTGATCACTTGGCAAGCCTTTGTTAAGCCTTGCTTAACGTGTGCTCATCTGCTTACGAGGCTACCTTGTTCACGGCTGCCTTTGGGCTAGTTTTTCACTGGGTGCTTAGGGTGGGTGAATTAGTCCCCCCCTTTGCGGAACAAGTCTAGAGGCCTCTTGGCCTATCATGTACGGGACGATGAGTCAGCCATACTCGTTTTCCTGCCTAGATCGAAGACCGACCAAGGTAGAGGTACTTGGATCTCATTACCAGCCCACATGGGCTCCGCTTGTTACCCAATTAGACTAATTGGAACCTACATGGACGTGCGTCCGGAGGGTCCTGTGCAATTTCTAGTTCACGTGGATGGTTCCCCATTGACTAGAATTCAGCTCCTGAAAGTCCTGAACTGGGCAGCGGCTAGAGTAGGCATTGACCCTAGGGTCATCGCTCCTCACTCATTTAGGGTTGGAGCAGCTACCACCACCGCAGGGTTGGGTTGGTCTGCTGACCATATTAGAGCATTGGGGCAGTGGAGGTCACAAAGGTACCTGTTGTACGTTAGGCCATTGATTGAATAATTGTTTTTTTTTGCCTAGCGATGTTCCCTTGTTAGCTGTTGTTTCTTTGCAGGACCGAGAGAGGGTCCATTGAGAGTGTGGCTTACGGGTCACTCCTACATCGATTGGGTGGAACTGAGAGCGATCCCGAGGCCAGACGGACACCAATTGGTATTCCCCTCTTCCAGGGTTACTGTAAGATGGTTGGGTCGCAGGGGGTTGACTTTGTCAGGTCTTCCTTAATTACTGCAGGGAGCTATGAATCGGTGGGAGAAACCTCACATTCTTATTAATGAATGAGATGGGGCTCCTGCCCTGCAAACAGCTCAGTGCAGTGATTCAATCAGACCTGCACACTTTTCATACTTGGGTCCCCAATGCGAGGATAGGGTGGTCCAACATCATCCCTAGGATAGAGTGGCGCCATATGCAGTCCCACAGGACAGCCTTTCAGGTCCGTAAAAAGCTAAATAGGAAAGTGAGAATTTTCTTGTACCAGATAGGAGGCATTGTTGTGGAACATGGGAAAATCACAATGGCTGAGAGGAGCCCCTACAGGAGGGACAGTGTGCACCTCACTGAGAGGGGCATTAACCTGTTCCTATGTAATTTAAGGCAGGCTATCTTGCTACATCTATGAGGGTGGCGGCAAGAGCTGTGCCTGTTTGGCTATGTCTTGTGGTGGTTGGCTCGTGCCCTGGTTTGCCATCAGAGGTAGAGTGACGGCTGCCCAGGGGGGAGAGTAGTGTCCACAGGCGCACGCCTGGAGGTCCCTCCCCCACTTCACATTGCTGAGAACTCCCTAAGCCCATCTGCGTGCAGCTTAGCTCCGCTTGTGTCGGCATTCACGGGCACAGCCAATCTTCCTAGTAGGGGGTTGCTTACTCTCCTAGCTAGATTTCCACCACCTGGTGTAGGTTTGCTTGGTTGCTTGCAGCTAGGTTCTCATGTTTCATAATAAACGTAACCCACAGGTCTTTTCCCACACTCTGTGTCTTGTGTTAATTTTAAAGTTATAAGTTATTGTTTAGTCAGTTCTATGACTGTTATGTTTGTAATATAGCAAGCCAGGAGGATAGGGCATTTAATTACTTAAGACAGTGTAGGGCAGAATAGCCCGGAACAACCATAAGAATTAAGGCCCTTAGGAGTGTGATAGCTGTGAAGTGGAAACAATGTTGCATTAGTGTGGGTGGGGATTTGGCTTACCTATAAGAAGTCAGGTTACAAGCCCCAGACCCTCTTTCCAGCTCGTCTTCACAGCTTTCCTCCCTCCCTCCCTTGGATCTAGTAAGGCGGAAATCTTTAGGTTGGACATCACTATGGTGTTCAGCAGGGCCGGATGAGAGCTACACGACAGCAGTTTTTGACTCCCCAGGTCATGGCATTCACGTGCGCCTATTCACACCTGGTCCTACTGGTCTGGAGTTTTCTAAATTCACACCCTGGTTAGGCGGTTGGCCTGTGTCTTGTGTTTATTTTTAAGTTATAGGTTATAGGTTGTTATTGTTCAGTCAGTTCTATGACTGTTATGTTTGTAATACAGCAAGACAGGAGGATAGGGCATTTAATTACTTAAGTGTAACCTTCTGGCTCTTACAGAAACCTGGCTCTCTGCTTCAGACACAGCATCCACTGCTGCACTGTCACATGGGGGTCTCCATTTCAGCCACACTCCTAGGTCTGGCAATAGACAAGGAGGTGGTGTTGGTATTTTACTTTCCTCTCATTGCACCTTCCAACAAATACAGGGCTTCTCTTCACTCACATTTTCTTCATTTGAAGCACACATGATTCGGTTATTCTCTTCCCTCTCTATACGTGTTGCAGTCATATACCGCCCCCCTGGCTCCCCAACTCAATTTTTAGATCACTTTGCTGCCTGGCTTCCTTATTTCCTTTCCTCAGACAACCCTGCCCTCATTCTTGGTGACTTTAACATCCCTCTTGACAATCCCACTGCCTCCTCTGCAAAACAACTTCTTCAACTCACTTCCTCTTTCGGCCTGTCACAATGGACTGACTCTCCCACTCACAAAGATGGTCATTCCCTTGATCTGACTTTCACCTATCGATGCACTCTTTCAATTTTAACAAACACTCCCCTTTTCCTCTTTCTGACCATCATCTCCTAACTTGCAACATCACTTCCCTACCTACTACTCCCCCTCCCTCTACCCCTCACACCAAACTTCACAGAAGCAGTAAGTCACTAGATCTGCATCAGCTCGCTAGCTCCCTCAAACCTCTCCTCTCATCCATCACCTCCTTTTCCTGCCCTGAATAATCTATCTGCCAGTATAATTCCACCCTTACATCGGTCATTGACACTCTGGCCCCTCCAACCTTAGCTCAGAAACAACACTCTCATCCTCAGCCCTGGCATACTCCTCGGACACGATACCTACGCAGATGCTCCCGTACTGCTGAGCGACATTGGAGGAAATCTCGGAGTTCAGCTGACTTTATTCACTACAAGTTCATCCTGAACTCCTACTATTCTGCCCTTTATCTTTATAAGCAACAATATTTTTCTAATCTCATCTCTACTCTTTCCTCTAACCCTAAACGTCTGTTCTCCACGTTCAACACTCTTCTCCGCCCACCCCGACCTCCTAACACAACCTCTCTCTCAGCTCAAGATTTTGCCAGCCACTTCAACAACAAAATTGACTCCATCAGAAGTGAAATCAGCTCTCAACATACTTCCAATCTCCCACCCCCTCAAAAGCTCACGATCACCCAAAACCCAAATATCCAAAAATGCAGCTCTTTTGCCCTTGTTAATGAGGATGAAGTTTCTGCCCTTATACTGTCCTCCCACCTCACTACCTGCCCCCTTGACCCCATCCCCTAACAACTACTCCCCTCCCTCTCTTCTACCCTCACCCCCATACTCACACACATTTTCAACCTCTCCCTCAGCACTGGTATATTTCCCTCATCACTAAAACATGCACTGGTCACACCTATCCTCAAAAAACCTTCCCTCGATCCAACCTCCCCTTCCAACTACTGCCCTATTTCCCTACTCCCTCTTGCCTCAAAGCTCCTCAAAAAGCTAGTTTACGCATGTCTATCCCATTTCCTTACACTAAACTCTCTTCTTGACCCACTGCAATCTGGATTTCGTTCCCATCACTCTACAGAGACAGCAATTGTCAAGGGTACCAATGACCTACTTACAGCAAAATCCAAAGGCCACTTCTCTCTGCTTATCCTCCTTGACCTGTCTGCAGCCTTTGACACTGTTGACCACCCTCTTCTGCTCCAAACCCTCCAATCCTTCGGCATCTGTGACACAGCTCTCTCGTGGTTCTCTTCCTATCTGACTAACCGTACATTTAGTGTAGTCTTCTCCGGAGCATCCTCTGCCCCGTTACCACTTTCTGTTGGGGTACCTCAAGGCTCTGTCCTTGGTCCCCTTCTCTTTTCAATCTACACGACGTCACTAGGTTCCTTAATAAAGTCCCATGGGTTTCAATACCAATTGTATGCTGATGACAGCCAAATCTACCTCTCTGCACCAGACCTACCTCCTTCCTTACTAACCCGTGTCACTAACTGTCTATCTCACATCTCATCTTGGATGTCCTCTCACTACCTTAAGCTAAATCTCTCCAAAACTGAAATCCTTATTTTTCCCCCTTCTTCCATTGTCTCCACCCCCAAAATGTCTATAACTGTTGATAATTCCATCATTACCCCTACCCCGCACGTCCGATGTCTTGGGGCACTTGACTCAGATCTATCCTTCACTCCTCACATTCAGTCCTTGGCTAAAGCCTGCCGCTTCCACCTTAAAAACATTGCTAAAATTAGACATTTCCTTAAACAAGATACAACCAAGATTTTAATCCACTCTCTCATCCTTTCCCGCCTCGACTACTGCAACTCCGTTCTCTCTGGTCTACCTAGCTGCCACATAGCTCCTTTACAATCTATTATGAATGCCTCTGCCAGGCTCATCTTCCTTACTCGTCGCTCTTTATCTGCTGCACCTCTCTGCCAATCCCTTCACTGGCTTCCTCTTGCCTCTAGGATTAAACATAAAATCCTCACCCTGACATATAAAGCTCTCAACTGCACTGCTCCCCCCTACATCTCAGAACTTGTCTCTAGATACTCTCCCTCTCGTCCCCTTCGATCAGCTCAGGATCTCCTCCTCTCCTCCTCTCTTGTTACTTCCTCACATTCCCGTTTACAGGACTTCTCCAGACTGGCCCCCATCTTGTGGAATTCCCTGCCTCGCTCCATAAGACTCTCCCCTAGTATTAACAGCTTCAAGCACTCCCTAAAAACTCTACTATTCAGGGATGCATACAACCAACACTAACCTTCCTAACTCCATTGCTTTCCCCTTGAACCCCTTAGGGCCCAGCTGTTTACAGATCGCTTCATAAGAGCCGACTACAACAGTGAAACTTTCGGCAGGGCCCTCTACCCACTTGACCCCTACAAAAGCTATCCTTTACACTGACTATGTTTACAGCACTGCGGAATCTGTTGACGCTCTACAAATACCTGATAATAATAATAATAATAATAATAATAATAATAATAATAATAATAAATCACTGAAACCATAGAAAGTCACATAAGTGTACAGGACAGCAGCTCTATGGACTTCCAAAGTGAACCATCAGACAAGCATGGGTGCATCAGCTATAAATTCAAGATTTGGATGCTGGAGGATGGGGTTTGTGATGAAGGCAGCCTTTAGCATGGGGAAGGGAGTCCTCCACTGTCTGCTCAGGCTGCCTACTTGGTCAGTGCAGTAATAGAAGCTATAACTTGCATAATTGTGAATATAGCACTGGTATTAGTTAACAAAGACCAAAAATCATTCTAACCCCTTTAAGTCAATAAATTGCTTCCATCCCAAGATTTTCAAGATCCATGTGCAACCAATCCCCTGACAAGATATAACCAAATAATAACAGGGAGCATTTTTCAGATTTGCACTTATCTGCTTTAATGAAGAGATAATTGTAAAATTATTTTAACAGTGGTCTGTCAAGATTTTGGAATACACTAGTATGTCACCTATGTGTAGCACATCACAAGCATGGAACAGAACTTTAGGGACAGTCAGGACACTACAATACAAATGTGGTATAACTACACTTAAAGTGGCTACTCCGAGTATTAAAAACAGCCTTTCTCAATCCTCTCTTTCACTTTCACCCAGTGAAGACCTAGTTTGGTGAACCAAACTAGGTTTGTGTACTTGGTCATATTTTGCTACAGTTGAAGCTAGTGGGTGTTGTTTTTATTACTCTCCACTAATCAATGCCGGGCTTCAAAGATCTAGAGACAATTCTGTGTCACAGGAACAGAAGTCCGTTGTACTCAAGAAAGTGCCTTGCAGTGTTTACAAACAGCATAGATTGCAAGCCACTTTCTTGAGTGCAACTGGCTTCTGTTCCTGTGATACAGACTTGTCTCCAGAGCAAACGCTTCAGTTTATACAAACAGTATATGATGTAACTTTTCCTAGTTTGATGCCACAACCCCTTTAAATCCTCCTCTAGCATTGCTTGTGCTGTGTAGTATCATGTTAGCAGCAGTTTCCGCACTCTGGCAAGGCAGGCCACAGCATACACTGGTAGATACCTTCATAAGCTGAGCTGTAGCCTATAGGATGACCAGCTGGTAAGTGGAAAGCTGTTGCCATTTAGGGCTGGTAGTATAGGTATTAGCTGTCAAATGATATAAAGCAGCATATTCCTGTCTATTGGACACAGTCATCCTCAGCTTCTATTAAAAATGAAGGCTACCCAACAACTCAACTGGAGGAAAGTGAATAGGGTTATAAATACTGTATATGAAACAAATGTGCATATAAAATGATGTAGTAAATAATGTAAAGTAAAAGATTTTGTAGTTAGTGTAAAATATTTACTAAATGATTGTGTGTCTTTTAAGAAATAAGTGACTTATTTAAATATTAAAAAAAGATTATAGCTCATATTAAGGCAGTCAGATTTGTTGCGTTATTATCATGTATGACCCTTTAGGGCACCTACACCTTCTGTTTATAGGACAAAAGAATGAAAACATGCTCTAGGCTTTCTCTAATGTAAATAAATATAGTTTTAGAGTCATATAAGTGAATTAGGCTAATTGTTCTTATTGTTTGGTCAGACTGTTCTGTATGTCTGTGTTGGGCCAGGGGATTGACATTTATGTAAAAGTCAAAGCTCTATAATATCCTGACCAGTGAAGCAACATTACTTTAATATCCCAAATAAAGAAAATGATTGAATCTCCTATCTTAAATTACAATAACTTCTAAAATCTGAGTTTGATATCTCATATCACATTAAAGGGACATGATGCAGTGTTGAAACACTTGAAAGTGATGCAGCATAGCTGTAAAAAGCTGACTAGAAAATATCACCTGAACATCTCTATGTAAAAAAGAAAGATATTTTACCTCAAAATGTCCTAAGTATTCACACCCCATTGTAAAGGACTTTAGGCAGCAAATCAGAATGCCTGTCCCGGGACTTGCAAGGGAGCATGCCTCATGCACACTCATGTATTTCCCTATTCAGTTTCCTGAAGTTTACTATGAAATCTCATGAGATCACAGTAAAATAGTTCATGACCTCAGCTCTGCTGATGCTGATTGGCTGCTGTTTATTTCTTCCTCTTTTTTTTTTTAAACTGCAGCTGGGCAGTAACTAAAAGATAACTTTTTACAGAACACTTATTCTGCAGAGCTGAGGAAATTGTGAGATAAAATATCTTCCTTTTTTACAATATCAGGTGATATTTTCCTGTCAGCTTTATACAGTTATACTGCATCACTTTTAAAGTATTCAAGTATTATGTCCCTTTAACTTTCAAAAAATGTCATGAAAACTAAGCTAAACTTAATTTATTAATTAAGATGAGATTCAAATTGAAATTTTGGTTCAAATTCTTTTTTATTTATTTATTTTTTTGCAAATGCTCAATAGCATAATTATAGCACAACCAAGCTAGAAATTTGCTTTGCCACTAGATTCATCTCCATGACAAATTTTATGACAGTTTTCACTTGCAGTTGTATAGCCGCCTTACTTAACATTGTGCTTTCTCTCCTTATTGAACAATGTAAACATTTCCAGCCCTGCATAACAAAATATTACTTAACTCTCCCAACTCACAGAATGGCTACTGTTTATTGAGTTGTTCACAGTTAACATAAGACACCTTCAGAAAGAACTGCTGAGGCCATAAATCTAGTACATCATTCACATCCAGCAGCTGACACTGAGCAGACTATTTGCTGTCTGTATAATAATTTGCTGCTTCTGGATTCCGTCTAGGAAAGGAATCCCCTTACAAACATATTTGTGTTGGTATATACATGTGTATATATACTCTATGTGTGTGTATATATATATATATATATATATATATATATATATATATATATATATATATATATATATATATATATACACACACACATGTACTGTATATATGCACAAATGTATATGTATGTGTATATATATATATATATATATATATGTATATATATATATATATATATATATATATATATATATATATATATATATATTACTGTATATATACACACTGTATACATACAAACTGGATCATACCACATATGATGATTTATTAATACTGTATTACTTTAGATCATCCTGATTAAACAGATAGATTACAAAGAACAATTACTATATGCTATATTTCTTCTTTGGCAGTATATTTTATACTATAATATGCAAATGAAAAAGCATGGGTTAATGTCTCAGGGGGATATTTATCAAAGCCTCAACTATGCTGCATTCGCCGGCACCAATATGCTCACCTAACATCGCGGCCACGGACCTGAATATTTATGTATGTATGTACATGTGTATATATACTCTATGTGTATATATATCATCTTGTTTAATGCATTTATGTTTCAATAGCAAAATCCTACCCACCACTTGTCTTGAGTCTGAAGACAACTGGGCTAGTCAAAGTCATACAGCTAGTATAAAATGCATCGTTTTGCGGTCCTATCTTTTAATGCCAATCAGGGAAAGATATTTAGAAGGGTTAGCAGGGCTGCCATCAGGGGGTGACAGGGGTGACTCCTGTCAGGGGCCCAATGGGCCAGGGGGGTCCCATGAGGGTTAGCCTTGATAATTCATCTATGTTCTTTAACAGGTCTGAGAACTAGAAAAGCCATCATTTTTAGAGCTAAATTACATGAAAATGGGGCACAGCAAATTTTTAAAGTATATTACAAATTTCTTTCATTACAAATATCTAAATATTTTATATTAAATAATCTAGGTGTTTACTGTCCCGTTAAGGTCTTATTGCTACCTTCCCCCTGGATCTAAACCCTTAACTGTCTTAAGCGACACCACAATCAACCCCATAACCAATAATACTACCACCGCTAACCCTTAAACACCACAACCACCACAATAAACCTTACTGCAAAGACCCCCAACAGAATAAACCCCCAAAATCTCATCATTCACTGCACAATGAACTCTCTAACTGCTAAGACCCCAGCCTCTGTTAATCTCAAAATCACCATGACCCCATTACAATAAACCCCCTAATTACTTACACTTCCAGTGCTATTAACAACTAAACAGCCATTAGCCCCACTATAATAAAATCCCTTACTACTAATGACCCCAATGCTATTAATCCTTAGGCCACTGTATCCACACTGCAATAAACCCTGCCTAAATGCTAAGATCCCCACTGTTGTTGTTAACCCCTAATTACCTTTCCAATTAGCCCCTAACTACTAAGACCCCCACCAGAATACCACAATAACCCAAACACACTATTCACCCCTAAACAGCAATAAATTACACTTCAATTAACAATAATTGATTTTGGGTTAAGCACAGTGGGCATCTTTACAGTTAGGGGTTAATTGTAGTGGGGTTTATGTGTTTATTGCTTTTTTTAGTGCTATTGCAATGTATAGAGCCCTCATCTCACATTGGATACAACTAGCACAACATGTGAAGAGGAATATACATTTATTGCATGTGATAACTACACAGCATACTTCTTTATCGTCTGCACTGTCTGTTATATATTGTGTTTTAGAGAATATCTGGATGTTTGATCTGTATGGTTAAACAATTTGGAAGAATTGCAACCTCATACCATTAACTTTACACGTATAACTATATCTATAATTAGCTTACCATTTGCATGTCATAGTATATACAGGGTTAACAGATCTCTCAGCCAGTAATTGTAGTGTTTATCAATCTTAGAATTAATCCAGGCATAATCCAGAACCTTTCACCATGTGTATCCAATGTATCCATCAACCGTAAACTTCCCAAATCAAACGTAGCCCCTATACACCCACACTTACTCCTTATCTCTCCTACTGGGGCCATCAATCAGTGCTAGACAGACAGATGGTAAAAAGACTCATTTTATGCCAGGAATAATGAGTGGAATTTTCCTTAGAGCTTCAAGATAGGCCATCCCTATCCATCTCCATTAACATAGCAAAGCAGCTAACTTACTCAGCATACAGCCCCTTAAATCCATACAAACTTGTAAAGCTGTGTGACAAGTAAAAATGATCTTCAAACCTATTAACAACTGATCACAGACAGACATAATATAATACAAATACCAGCTTTAATACTAATAATATAATGCAATCATTTCTAGAGTTTTAGGATTGGCTCTCTGCCAAAGAATGGGGTGTGCCAGTGTACAAATATAGAAACCTGAAATATATGATGATACTTCAGTTAATTAAGGTCAAGCTAAAGCTATATATTAAATGATAAAAACATTGCTTAGAATTTTGCATTGTCAGAGTTTGCCAGAATATTTAAATGCTGGAAATTTGTCTTTCATGAGTCAGAATGAGCATGCAATTTTAAACAACTTTCCAATTTTATTTTATTATCAAATTTTCTTCATTTGTTTTGGTATCCTTTGCTAGGGACACAGCAATGTACTATTGAGAGCTAACTAAACCCATTGGGTGAGCCAATGACAAGAGGCACAATGAGCTAGATTACTAGTGGAATACTATTTTAACGTGCGCCCATAAAAGGACAAATTTGCCTTTTTACAGGCGCATGTTAAATAACCAGCAATTACAAGGGGCTGATTAATGCTTCTGCGACCTTGCGGCTTCACTTGGCACTTAGCGCAATTAACCAGAGGTCAGATCTCTGGTTAATTAAAAAAATCTGCCCCTATAGCCCCCAAAATAAAGAGGACAGTTCTTTAATCTAAAGTAAAAAGATGAGCATCTTTATATTTTTTTATTTTTTTAAAACTGCACAAAGCAGTTCTAAGGGGTTAAAGGGGCATTCCAGTCAAAATTGGAATCCACATGGATGCATTAAAGTTTTGAATTTCAGCATTTGTGTAATATAAATGTATTAGCAAAAATGCTTCTAATAAAAGCTATAGCTGTTATAAAAGTGTATTTAAGTATGTACCGTGCACCAGCATTTTAAACACTGCACTTGTTCATAGAGCCTATGGTGCTTGTACCATCTGGTAATGACTTAGGCCTAGATTTAGAGTTTGGCGGTAGCCGTCAAAACCAGCGTTAGAGGCTCCTAACACTGGTTTTTACCGCCCACTGGTATTTGGAGTCAGTCAGGAAAGGGTCTAACGCTCACTTTGCAGCCGCGACTTTTCCATACCGCAGATCCCCCTACGCCATTTGCGTATCCTATCTTTTCAATGGGATCTTTCTAACGCTGGTATTTAGAGTCGTGGCTGAAGTGAGCGCT
This sequence comes from Bombina bombina, assembly GCF_027579735.1. Lineage (NCBI taxonomy): Eukaryota > Metazoa > Chordata > Amphibia > Anura > Bombinatoridae > Bombina > Bombina bombina. Next base: position 479,990,142 of record NC_069500.1, read on the forward strand.
AGAATTCTAATGACAAAACTCCAGCCGCAGAAAAAAGTCAGTAGTTAAGAGCTTTCTGGGCTAACGCCGGTTTATAAAGCTCTTAACTACTGTGCTCTAAAGTACACTAACACCCATAAACTACCTATGTACCCCTAAACCGAGGTCCCCCCACATCGCCGCCACTAAAATTAAAATTTTTTAACCACTAATCTGCCGCTCCGTACACCGCCGCAACCTACATTATACCTATGTACCCCTAATCTGCTGCCCCTAACACCGCCGACCCCTATATTATATTTATTAACCCCTAATCTGCCCCCCACAACGTCTCCGCCAGCTACCTACAATAATTAACCCCTAATCTGCCGACCGGATCTCACCGCTACTCTAATAAATGGATTAACCCCTAAAGCTAAGTCTAACCCTAACACTAACACCCCCCTAAGTTAAATATAATTTAAATCTAACTAAAAAATTAACTCTTATTATATAAATTATTCCTATTTAAAGCTAAATACTTACCTGTAAAATAAATCCTAATATAGCTACAATATAAATTATAATTATATTGTAGCTATTTTAGGATTTATTTTTATTTTACAGGCAACTTTGTAATTATTTTAAACTATCAATAAATAAATTAAATAAACTACCTACAATTACCTACAATTAAACCTAACACTACACTATCAATAAATTAATTAAATACAATACCTACAAATAAATACAATTAAATAAACTAACTAAAGTACAAAAAATAAAAAAGAACTGTTACAAAAAATAAAAAAATATTTACAAACATTAGAAAAATATTACAACAATTTTAAACTAATTACACCTACTCTAAGCCCCCTAATAAAATAACAAAGACCCCCAAAATAAAAAAATGCCCTACCCTATTCTAAATTAAAAAAGTTCAAAGCTCTTTTACCTTACCAACCCTGAAAAGGGCCATTTGCGGGGCATGCCCCAAATAATTCAGCTCTTTTGCCTGTAAAAAAAAACATACAATACCTCCCCCCCAACATTACAACCCACCACCCACATACCCCTAATCTAACCCAAACCCCCCTTAAATAAACCTAACACTAAGCCCCTGAAGATCTTCCTACCTTATCTTCACCATGCCAGGTTCTATCAGCCAATCGGAATTAAGGTAGGAAAATTCTGATTGGCTGATGGAATCAGCCAATCAGATTCAAGTTCAATCCGATTGGCTGATTGGATCAGCCAATCAGATTGAGCTTGCATTCTATTGGCTGTTCCGATCGGATTGAACTTGAATCTTATTGGCTGATTCCATCAGCCAATCAGGATTTTCCTACCTTAATTCCGATTGGCTGATAGAATCCTATCAGCCAATCGGAATTCGAGGGACGCCATCTTGGATGACGTCCCTTAAAGGAACCTTCATTCTTCAGTTGGACGTCGCAAGAAGAAGATGGATCCGCGCTGGAGGTCTTCAAGATGGAGCCGTTCGTCATTGGATGAAGATAGAAGATGCCGCTTGGATCAAGATGGTTGCTGGTCCGGATCTCCTCTTCTTCCCGGACAGAATGAAGACTTTGGAGCCTCTTTTGGACCTCTTCAGCCGCGGCTTGATAGAAGACTTCAGCCGGATTATGGATCGCCAGCCCCCGCTTGGGCTTGGATCAAGACTTCGGAGGACGGATCGGTGAACCTGGCATGGTGAAGATAAGGTAGGAAGATCTTCAGGGGCTTAGTGTTAGGTTTATTTAAGGGGGGTTTGGGTTAGATTAGGGGTATGTGGGTGGTGGGTTGTAATGTTGGGGGGGGGTATTGTATGTTTTTTTTACAGGCAAAAGAGCTGAATTATTTGGGGCATGCCCCGCAAATGGCCCTTTTCAGGGCTGGTAAGGTAAAAGAGCTTTGAACTTTTTTAATTTAGAATAGGGTAGGGCATTTTTTTTATTTTGGGGCTTTGTTATTTTATTAGGGGGCTTAGAGTAGGTGTAATTAGTTTAAAATTGTTGTAATATTTTTCTAATGTTTGTAAATATTTTTTTATTTTTTGTAACTTAGTTCCTTTTTATTTTTTGTACTTTAGTTAGTTTATTTAATTTTATTTATTTGTAGGTATTGTATTTAATTAATTTATTGATAGTGTAGTGTTAAGTTTAATTGTAGGTAATTGTAGGTAGTTTAATTTATTTATTGATAGTGTAGTGTTAGGTTTAATTGTAACTTAGGTTAGGATTTATTTTACAGGTAATTTTGTAATTATTTTAACTATTTTAGCTATTAAATAGTTATTAACTATTTAATAGCTATTGTACCTGGTTAAAATAATTACAAAGTTGCCTGTAAAATAAATATTAATCCTAAAATAGCTACAATATAATAATTTATATTGCAGCTATATTAGGGTTTATTTTACAGGTAAGTATTTAGCTTTAAATAGGAATAATTTATATAATAAGAGTTAATTTATTTCGTTAGATTTAAATTATATTTAACTTAGGGGGGTGTTAGTGTTAGGGTTAGACTTAGCTTTAGGGGTTAATCCATTTATTAGAGTAGCGGCGAGATCCGGTCGGCAGATTAGGGGTTAATTATTGTAGGTAGCTGGCGGCGACGTTGTGGGGGGCAGATTAGGGGTTAATAAATATAATATAGGGGTCGGCGGTGTTAGGGGCAGCAGATTAGGGGTACATAGGTATAAGGTAGGTTGCGGCGGTGTACGGAGCGGAAGATTAGGGGTCAATAATAATTTAACAGGGGTCAGCGATAGCAGGGGTGGCAGATTAGGGGTTAATACATATAATATAGGGGTCAGCTGTGTTAGGGGCAGCAGATTAGGGGTACATAGGTATAATGTAGGTTGCGGCGGTGTACGGAGCGGCAGATTAGGGGTTAAAAAAATATGCAGGGGTCAGCGATAGCAGGGGTGGCAGATTAGGGGTTAATACATATAATATAGGGGTCGGCGGTGTTAGGGGCAGCAGATTAGGGGTACATAGGTATAATGTAGGTTGCAGCGGTGTACGGAGCGGCAGATTAGAGGTTAAAAAAATATACAGGGGTCAGCGATAGCGGGGGCGGCAGATTAGGGGTTAATAAGTGTAAGGCTCGGGGTGTTTAGACTCGGGGTACATGTTAGAGTGTTAGGTGCAGACGTAGGAAGTGTTTCCCCATAGAAAACAATGGGGCTGCGTTAGGAGCTGAACGCTGCTTTTTTGCAGGTGTTAGGTTTTTTTTCAACTCAAATGGCCCCATTGTTTTCTATAGGGGAATCGTGCACAAGCACGTTTTTGAAGCTGGCCGCGTCCGTAAGCAACGCTGGTATTTAGAGCTGCAGTGGCGGTAAATATGCTCTACGCTCCCTTTTTTGGAGCCTAACGCAGCCATTCTGTGAACTCTAAATACCAGCGGTATTTAAAAGGTGCGGGGGAAAAAAAGCACGCGTAGCTAACGCACCCCTTTGGCCGCAGAACTCTAAATCTAGCCGTTAATTTGTTAATTGCTGACACAATACAAGCCTTGCTGGCGATCTTAGCAGCTGCAGTATTTAAAATGCTGGTGCACTGAGAATATCTAGTTATGCCTCACATGCACGTGCAGAGACAAATGCTAACACTAAAACAGTGATAACTTTTACCAATACATGTATATTGCAAATATGTTTCTATTCAAAAATGTAATTGATATATGTGCATTTACATTTTGACTGGAATGTCCCTTTAACGTGAGGGGATGTGGGGTGTTTTAAAAAAATTGAACTGAAACTGCCTTTACATTGAGGTGAATGGGGACTGTGTTTATACTTTAAATCTATATATATGTATGCTTATATACATATATATTTATGAGGTAATATGTGTATATACACATATAAACACATATGTATATATTCATATATATTTTTATTTTGCTGCCCAACACTGCATGAATTGCCCCCTGCACTAGGTGGTTTGCCGTGTCTGACGGCATGAGAATAAGCCTCCTATTGGAGCTTATGGGAGTGCGCACTTGTGATACTTTTACGTGAGCTGGTATTACTGAGTGGAGTGCAAGTATTGTGCTTGCGAAAGTGCAATATGGCACTCCACTCGTAATCTAGGCCTATAGGTGCAGCCACCAATCAGCTGTGATACATTGCTGCTGCTAAACATACCTACAGTAAGTAAGCTTTTTAACTAAGAAACCAAAGCAAATTAGACAAGGAAAGTATATTGGAAAGTTGTTTAAAATTGAATGCTTTATCAAAATTGTGAAAGTTTGATTTGACTATACTGTGTTTATTTAGGGCTAGACTACAAGTGGAGCGCAATATTGCGCTTACGTGAGCTCAATATTTGCGCTCCACTAAGTAATACCAACACATGTAAATTGTGCTAGTATTACAAGCAATGTGAATGCGACCTTGCGTTTGCATTGCCCGAAAGCCAATCGCTCACAAGAACATGCTTCCATAGGCTCCAATGGGAGCCTGGTTTTCATCCCGGCAGCCACCAGCATTTTTTTCCATAGTGTAGGGTTCTCCACCACTCCAGGATTATGTTCCATAGTGTAGAGCTGTAGGGCTCCATTTCTTCCTCTCCCTGGACAATTTTTTTCTGTAGCGTAGGGAACCGTACCACATCCCTCCCACCACCTACCCACCTGGATCACCTCCCACCAGCTTAGATCCCAGCCCTCCACCAGTGACATTGTCTGTATCAGATCTGCCTTCATATGGCACTGGGCCATGATCAGTGCTCCCATACCATATGAAGGCAGATGCCTTCTACCACCTGGTTGCGAGTCCTGCTGTCAAAGCTGACAGTGGGGCCACAACTTGAGCCAGAGTGTTGGACGTAGGTACAATGTCAACACAGTACACTGGGTATAGTACTGTGTGACGTAGTACCTATGTCCATTTAGCACAAGGGGTTAATTTGCTACAAGGAGATACAGTAAGGAAATCTTTAAAATCCAAGTGTCCTTACAATATAAGGACCAATGAATGACTTTGTAATTCATCACAAAGATAGATAGAAACCATGAACTGACCAAAACAGGAAGGGAACGGATTAGGCATGGGCTTCTGCAGCAGGAAATAAAAGGGGGAATGTTGTAGCATTCAACTCCCCAGGTAGAAAGTAAGCGCTTGCTACAATAGGGATAAGCAGCGATAAGGTGGGCATGGACTGGTATTTAGGTAAGGAAGGACAGAAAGTTAGCCACAACTGACTGTTTTTCCTTTTCCCTCTCTTTTCCCCTAAAGATAATAAAGGTGGATGAATCAATCATGGAGAGCTCACAAGAGAGAAGAATCAGCGACCTTGGCACATGCTCCCTTTAAGGGTATACAACTACACTAGAAGTCAAATGTTGGCTTACTGGTCACTGTGCCATAGTGGGGTTAGGCAGTGGTGATCTAGTGAACAAACTAGTTGCCCTCTTATGGTGTAGTTTCTCCCTTGCCCCTTCTGGACTACCGCGTCACAGGTGGCGAATGGGCTGGCCACCTAAGACATGAGCCTCAATTTATTCTGTAATTCTTGTTGATTTGCATGTGCTTGGCTATATGAGTTATGTTGTGATTCAGTAATTTATGTTTTGCACTGATTGTTTATGAGTAACAGAGGCGTGTAGCTGATTTCAGCTGGATTGCCAATTAAGTTGTTGGTGTCACCCAACCCCGTAATTAAGTCTAGGACCCGTTTTTACTTTCTGGACATTGATCTTTGGGCACTAGGGTAGTGCAGTTTTCTTGGGTCCTTTTCGTTATTATGCAACCTAACACGGACATGGGAGACAATCCCAAGAACTTTTCACTTATGGCAGCTTCATTCAGAAGCCAGTCACAGGAACTTGAACAATTTTTTTCAGCAGAAAAAAGAGACTTTTCTCTAAGTGCACTCTTTAACTCTATGGAAGGTTTGCTCACCAAAGAAGCGAGATTACAATGGGATGTATGGACTTTGGAAAGATATTAAAAAATTGCAAATTATACCAAGAGGTCTTAGAATATATAAATTCTCTACCTTTAAAATAGATGACAAAGAGTTTAAAAATGCATGGAATGCTATTCTGACTGAATGCTCATTGAGACTAATGAATATGCTTTTGATATATAAAAATAATCTATTGAGTGATATTAGACGTGAGATAGATGAATTACAAATTGTGTTTAATGATAGGAGTTTGGAAACTGATTTTGCACATTTTGACACCCTATTACAGATCACCTTAGCTGAAACCAAATCCCTTATTATGGAGGTTAACCATACTAAATATATCAGGGACAGTTCTGATTATAGTGGAGGACAGGTATATATTTGGAATAAAAGGCTCAGGAATCAATATAGACGTGACTATAACCAAGATGGCCCCTTTAATGGACCAAGACGGAGAAACCGCTGCAATAGTCACAAAAATAAGAACAATACGAATAAAAATAGTAAGATTACTCCCAAAAAAGTCACTTTCTCTGATAGTGAAATAGATTCTAATGATAATGCTACCTCTAGTGGGGATGACAATCAGTCTACAGTCTCAGGACCATCAGACTCAGCTATTCAGATAAAAAGAATATTGGTTCCCCAGTTACCGGTTGTAAGTCCCAAGACTAAATATACAACTGCACCTGGAACTGCTACTCCTAATGTTAATATAGTACATAGCATGGAATCTGACAGAGCCAATGTAGAACAGGTTTTTCCCCAGGTTGTCAATATCCCCAAGGGGGAGGCATACAACCACAACCAGTACAAGAGAGGTATCAGTTGAGGGAAAACAGGAGGAAAACAAAGTACAAACCCACCCAGTGATCAATCTTTCAGATATAACATTAACATCAGTACAAATTAGGGTACTAAGATTGGGTCTTACATTCTCTTCTACCTTAAATTTTAATTTGTTTCAGACTGTAATCAATGTTGATAGATTAATTTGAAATATTACACTCCACAAGCATTTTTCAAAATCTACCAATTCTGGGGACTATGTCAACAATTCTGAATTATTTCAGAACTATTCTACAGCAGTTGAAGCTGAATTTGATTTTTCAGAACAGTGGGACCTTTTGACTTTGAAATTCTTGGCACGGGATGGCTGTCCCTCTCCCCAGCATTCTACAAAATACCTGAAATTTAAAAATAAATCTGAGTTTTACCCTACACATAGTAGGGGCTCTATAGTTGAAACCTTGTCTAAAAGGGTAGAGAATGACCTTAGAAGTTTAAAATGCACACAGAATAATATGCATTCTAACTTGAGTGCTGAAGAGAGGGAGGCCCTTCAGGAGCTTCAGTCCAACAAACAGATTGTGATCAAATCTGCGGACAAGGGAGGGGGTCTGTTGTAGTTTTGAATAGGGCTGACTATGTCAATGAAGCGCATCGGCAGCTTGACAATCCCATCAACTACACGGCCCTACCTTGTGATCCTACTAGCAGATTTTCTAAAGAGTTAAAAGATTTGGTAGATGATGGTTTAGAAGGTGGATTTTTTGACAAAGATACAGTACAATTCCTTATATTTGAGTCTCCTCGGGTTCCGCTATTCCATCATCAGCCAAAAGTCCATAAATCTGTACACAATGTCATAGGATGTCCCATTGTCGGTAGAATAAATTACTTATTGGAAAATGTATCACTCTGGTTGGATAGTATATTACAACCTTTGGTCACTTCATTGCCCAGTCACAAAAGGGATACTAAACATGTACTAAACATCATGAAAAACATTGCTTGGACCTCAGAGTCAAATTGGTTAACAATCAATACTGTTGCATTGTATACCTTCATTCCACATGGGGAGGACATAAAGGCCATCCAATATTTCATGAGATACTATACTTATTATAGTGCCTCTTTTCAGAAGTTTGTTGTTAGGGTCACTCATTTTTTATTGACACATAACTTCTTTACCTTTGAGGGTAATTTTTATCTCCAGAGATGTGGGACTGCAATGGGGCCAAAGTTTACCCCCTCTTACTCCAACCTATTTTTGAGTTGGTGGGAGCAGTCCCACATCTTTGGAGATACTAATCCCTATAGGGGAATATTCTAGCTTACAAACACTTTATAGATGACCTTTTGTTGGTCTGGATAGGTACATCTGAACAGGCTTTAGTGTTTGTGGATTATCTTAACGATAACTCTATTGGTTTGAGATTTACCCATGAGTTTCAAAATGAGTCCATCAATTTTCTTGATATTACCTTATCAGCTACCAATGAGGGCCATATACACTCTAGGGTGTATCGTAAACCAATTACGGGCAATACCCTTCTTCATGCCACCAGTTGCCATCCCCGCCATGTACCATATGCAGTGGCTAGGGGTCAATTTATTAGGCTTAGACGTAACTGTTCAGTTTATGAGGATAACATACAGGAAGCAGACAGCCTGACCCATAGACTAGAAGCTAGGGGTTACAAAACACACATTATAACTAAAGCCAGATGTGAGGTTGATAAGTTAGATAGAGAATCACTGCTTGTTGATAAGAAACAGATTAAGGAGACGGATACTCATAGAGGAGCTACTTTTGTAAATGAGTATAGTGCTCAATATGAAGATATATGCAGGATTGTAAAGAAACATTTTTATAATGATGACATACTTCAAAATTTAGTTCAAACTGGCTTAAGGTGTTCCTATCGAAAATGTAGGACTATTTTCAGTTATGTGTCTCCAACTAAACTACCAGCTGTTGAACATAATCATAGCTCATGGTTACTCCACAATGGTATGTTTAGATGTGGACACCGTAAAAGCACATTTGTCTAATTCTTTTGTTTCGATGACAACAGGTGAAACTTACCAAATATATGGTTGTCATAATTGCAGTAGAACATACAGTATGTGATCTATTTGATCACTTGTGATCAATGTCAGATGCAGTATGTGGGTTGAACCACTAGGGATGTTTCCTCTAGGATTAGGGATCACCTGTCAACTATTAATGTAGGTAAATCCACCACATACATAGTGCAACATTTTGTCAATAAACATCATAAAGAATTTACATCATTTAAGTGGTGTGTCATAGAAAAGGTGTCTACCCCAAAAGGAGGGGAAATGTTTTGGGTGATTAAACTAAATACACGTTTTCCCCAGGGTCTTAATTCTGATTACAACCTTATGAATTATTGGGAATGAAGTGCAATTTTGATTCCTATATATATATATATATATATATATATATATATATATATATAGTCATGATGAATAAGGTCTGTATGTGTATATATATATACTCATTCATCATCATTTTTTCACCGTTGGTAAATATGTATTTTATCATATACATCTATCTCTATATTGAGTTTTTTGTCTAGTAACAATATGCTCTATAATGTATAATTATATGTATATTTATGAAGTTCATTTTTTCTGATTATTATCAATTATAATTAATTGTGAACATATATCAATAATGTTTTTCATAATATAATACATTGTGCATTGATTTCTGAATTTATATATATATCTTGTATAGTCAGCTTTGAATTTGTCTAATATAAGTGAGAATTGATACGTGTAGTGAGAGAGGAGTGTTCTCTGTATTAGCCAATAAGCATTGTTTTTACCCTTTTTAAATAAGCGAAGGGTAACCAGCAGGCTATGACTACAGCCAGGTGTGGCCAAAACACGTAAGCCGGTTGTTTACATTCCTCCTTCTGTGATTGTCCCCCTTTTGGTTGTTCCTGAACCATTTTTATACTTGATTCGACTACAATAAAAGTGAAGTTTTATTTTCATACATTGTTCATTGGTGGACTTTCTTTCTTTTCTTGCACTGATTGTGCCAGAAAAAGTTAATAATCAAGAAGTTTTCCAGCATCCAATAGGTACATTAAAAAACCTTTATTCGTTTATACAGGGTCCATAATACAGCAACAGCAACAACGTTTCAAACCAGCAATTGGTTCTTAGTCATGTCAAAGAATCTATGTACAGGTATGCCTTTTATGCCTATCAAACAATTAACAGGCTAAAAAAAAAAAAAGGAAATAGTGCCAGAAAAAGGAAATAGTTATGATTAGTAAAATGATTACTAAAATGTGACCTTTCCAAGTTCTGTGTCTTAGTATTTATTTGGAGTTTTTGGGGTCAGTTTATGGGTAAAAGTAATCTAAAGATTGGTTTATGGATTGGATTGGAGGCTGTAATTCCTTATTTATGACCAAATTTTAATTATAAAATTGATGTTCAATGCAATATACACAAGGACTGGCACATTTCAAACTCAGCATAGAGAGAAAAAAAGTATCCCCTAAGCATTTGTTAATGTCAATCTATTGTATTAGTAATAGTTAAAAAAAAATGAAAGTTTAAAATATGACGATTAAAATGCAAATTTTCAATTTGGTTCACTACACATTTTCTGTTAGAGTGTGAAAGATAAAAAGTTAGCTGACAAATGCTGCACAGCATCAAAACTGGATTTATAAAACAGACCTTTTCACTAAAAGCAGCTTGTTTGGAGTCATCTACAGTTAGCACGTCTGTATATTCAACAACAATTCTACTAAAACAGATAGAGCCGCATTAAAACATATCACAAATATCTTTTTGTCCAAAAATATATAACATAAAAATTTAAGTTGAAACTAAGACTACAGTAACGGTTTTGTGCTTCCTTCTAATCCTCATGGACAACTACCTCTGCTTTATTGGTCCGCCACTGCTATTAACCCTAAGCATGATCAGCTAAAGAAACCATAATTAAACCTGACCTGCAACCTGTTTCTTTTTTTTTATATATATATTTATTTTATAACCAACACAGTGTACAATCAAATAAATTCAGCCTTTTATGCCACACAGGGCAAGGTAAAGCATGTTATAAAGCAAAAACATAACAAATTAGAATAGCATATATACTTTCTCACAATTGATTAATCATCTCCATGTGAGCGATATTTGTACACTGAGCTGGGTTTTTTCTGTTTTAAGTACATCGAGAAACAAAAAGAAACACTCACATCGGTAAAAGACAGATAATAAAAGAATGGAAGAAGAAGAAAAAAAAAAAAAAAGAAGAAGAGAAGAGAGAAGGGGGAAAGAAAAAAAAAAAAAAAAGGGAAGGAAATCCCCTCACTCAGCCCCTTTATCGTGACCAAAATTGATATTAAATTTCTCTACCATTAGATATCCATGAATGTGGGAAAAAATCTAATATGACCATTTCAGCAAAGCTTACTGAGGATGTGAAGGGCGCTAAAATCTGTTTTTGTATGGGCATAGGATAAGAGTTAATGATGGGATACCAGCCAAATAGAAACTTTTTAATTCTAGCTTCTGAGGCATCCTGTAGATGATATGATTCAAAGATAATTTGATCTTGGATAGCGTACAAGATCTCGGATAATACAGGCTCTTTTTTTGCTTTCCATTTTTTAAGAATACTCTGTCTTACGCTAATATTGAAGTATTTAAAGAGCGGATCCAGTGCCTATCAGAACTGTTCGAGGATTCAACCAATAGGATAATATCCAGGAACGTGAGGGAGACAGACACACCATGTATATTATTAAACCAATATATAAATTTCAACCAGAGCTGGTTTATCTTAGGACAGGTCCAGAACATATGCGATAAGTCCGCTTCCTTGTATGCACACCTAGGGCAATGAGCTGATCTAGATGGATAAAATCGTGCCAGTTTAGCTGGATGAAGATAAAAATTGTTTATTACTTTCATGTGCGATTGCTTCCATATTGAGGGAACTTTACAGTTTTCTAGGGACTTAAAACTTTGTGTGATTCTATCGGGATCTATATCCCGGATTGACCTAGTCCATTGACCGCTGATCTTGTTAAGGAAGCCTTGCGTTTGTTTGGAAAGCATAATGTCATAAATTAGTGAGATCGAGGTGACACCAGCAACAATTTTCTGTATTAGAACTCTGATATCAGACCAAGCAAGCGATAGGGGAAACTTCCAATCCTGTGTCACAATGAAATGACGCACCTGAAAAAACGCAAATAAATCTGATCTTGGTAACTGATAGAGGGAAAATAAAGTTTCACCTTCTAACACTACCTCATCTGCACCAATTAATTGAGAGATTCTATTTAACCCCTTTTCGGCCCAATTTTTAAAAGTTTTTTGACGTAAACCGGGGGAAAAAAGCGGGTTGCCCCGGATTGGGAGAAATTCTGACACTGAAAAATCTATTTCCAGTAATTTGCAAAATTTATGCCACGCTAAAACTATATTTTTAATTGTAATTAGTGAGGAAATGTTAGATTGTAATTGACGAGGCTTACAGTGCAGAATCGCAGGTAATGCGAAAGGGTAAATCAGCAAAGATTCCTGTACCAAAGAGGAAAATGTTTCTATATTTGCCAACCAATCAATAGCAATTTTTGCCAACGCTGCAATATTATAAAGATTGATATCAGGCAATGATAAACCACCAGCCCGTGATTTCTGCATTAGTCTAGCTAGAGCAATGCGTGATTTTTTATTCTGCCAGATAAATTTAGAAAAAGAACTGTACAAACTTCTACAGTCCCGGTTAGTTATGAACAAGGGCAAGTTTTGCATTGGGTAGAGAAGGCGTGGAAATATAATGGTTTTAATCAGATTTACTCTTGCAGTGAGTGATATAGGAAAAGAAATCCATAGTTTCAAATCTTGTTTGGTTTTTTGAAATAACGGAAGATAATTATCTGTGTACCAGTACTTCGGATTTTTATGCAATACCAGACCCAAATATTTAACAGAATCTACCTCTTTAAACGGATTACTGGAATGACTTGCGGCTACTTTCCCAATGTACATTAATTCACTTTTTTTCCGTATTGACTTTGTACCCTGAAAATTAGCTGAAATCCTCTAGTATCTGTCTCAAAATAGGGATAGATTGTTGTGTATTTTCTAAAAATACTAGAATGTCATCAGCATATAGTAATGTAATTAGACGCAGAGAGCCCATTGTAATCCCCGATAGACTATTGCTTAATCTTATCGCTAGCGGTTCTAATGCTACATTGAACAGCAAGGGAGACAATGGACATCCTTGCCTTGTCCCTCGCTGTAGAGTTATTTTAGGCGAAATCATTCTGTTTACAAGTATGTATGAAATAGGCTTCGCATAAATTCTATAGATAAATTGAAAAAAATTTCCCTTTATCCCGAATTGCCTGAGTGAAGTAAAGAGATGATCCCATACTATAGAATCGAATGCTTTAACAGCGTCTAGTGTAAGAACTGCCCTGTCTTTACAATTACTTGTACTGGGTTTTTGCTGCATATTCCAAGCGTAATCTATCAGCGTAGTTAACTTACGAATATTTTTAGAGGCATTCCTCTTGGCCATAAAGCCAGTCTGATCCAAGTGTATGAGTTTCTGTAAGGAGAGAGAAAAGATCTTATAGTCACAATTTAAAACTGATATCGGCCTGTACGAACCTGGCTCCTCTGGATCCTTACCCTTTTTTAATATCAGTGTGATGTTAGCCATAGAGAAATAGGACGATATAGGGATATCTAGTGTATAATATTCATTGAAATTTGTCTGCAAATTTAATTGTTTTCCAAACCCACTCTGTGGGTATCCTTTGCTCTGTACCAATCCGTTTACAATACCTAGGTTTCAAAATGGCGCTTTAAACACAAAGTTATTGGTTTAAGTATTTTGAACGCGCAGTGCTGAAAATAGTGGGCAGGATAACGTGACATCATCGGCGAATAAAAGATATAGCTTTTAGAACGTTATGAAACTTCGTTTTGGAGAAAATATAGGTCAGTAGGTTTTAATTAATGTTTATTAACTTTAATATGTTAGTTGTTTAGCTTAAAAATTATAACAGAAAGTAATCCTTTAAGACATTTATAATATTCCGCGGGTAATCCATCTGGGCCAGGTGCTTTGTTAGATTTCAATTTATCAATGGCCTTACTAATTTCTAGTCTAGTTATATGATCATTTAACATTGTTAATTCTTCCATCTGAATCCTGGGTACATCAATTTTAGACCAAAATATCTCCTGCATATCCGAATTAGTTTTAACTGAAGAATATAGATCTTGATAATAAGAAGCAAAAACCCTGCAGATCTCTGCGGTCGCCAAATATCTGGTCTTATTCTCTTTAATGACTGGTATAAGATTCTTTCTCTTCCTGATTTTGGTAAGCTTAGCCAAATATTTGGCAGAGCAGCCATGGAACCCCTTGTAATGCCTATTTATTCTGATCTCCTCTATTTGTGCTTGTTCTTTTAGAAAGAGATCTCTCTCTTTTCTAATAAGAAAATAGTCATCCCAGTTATTTTGTGATGGGGTATTCTGAACTAATATAAACGCCTTCTTCACTCTCTCGGCCAAAGTAACCTCCCGTAGTTTAATCTTTTTCCTGCGTATATTTAAGTAGGCCATAATGTCACCTCTTAAAACCGTTTTGGAGGCCTCCCAAAAAAATTCGACTTTGTTTCCATATTCCCTGTTATTGGAGCCATATTCAAGCCATTTTGATTGTAACCATAACCGGAACCTAGGGTCTGAACATAGATACCGAGGGAAACAAAATACCGGTTTCTGACTCCTATCTTTTTTACAAGCGGAAAATATTAATGAAATTATTGCATGGTCTGATATCAGAATTTCTCCTATCGTCGCCTTGGATTGCCACACAGACAACGACTCAGAGACCAAAAATAGATCGATTCTAGAGAATGTCTTATGCCCTTTGGACTCACAAGTGAATGTTGCAGTGTCAGGATTTTGAATCTGCCAAATATCTATTAGTTTTAACTTATAGCAAAGTCTCTGAAAATGTTTAGCACTTTGTCTATTACAAACTATGTTTTTACGTGAGAACCTATCTATTGAGGGATCTAACGTCATATTGAAGTCTCCGCATAAAATTAAGTTGTTCCCAATAAGCGGAAACAACTTATTTTGGATATTATCCCAGAAACCTAGTGAAAATTTATTGGGAGCATAAATACAACAAATTATAAATTTTATGTTTTTTATCATTATGTGCAGTAAAATGAATCTGGCCTCATCGTCAATCTCTGTTTTTATAATCTTATAGTCTAATTGTTTGTGTAATAGTATTGCGACTCCGCATTTTTTATTAGAACCATTAGTGGAGATTACTTCCCCAACCCATTTAATCTTAAGTTTAACTGCTTCTGACTCCTTAAGGTGTGTTTCTTGAAGACAGGCCATATCAGGCTGCATCTGAGCTAATGTTCTGAGAATCAATTTGCGTTTCAATACCCCCCACGTTCCAGGAAAACATCCTAATTTCCGCTGCCATTTTTTATGGTACTACTAATTAGCAATTTTATCCTTAAACAGGATCGGAGGCGTGTGGGAGGGGGGAGAGAAGAGAGAAAAAAAAAAAATAGAAACCAACAGGAGGGAAAATACAAATCCAATGACATTTTGAATATCTTATTCTTAATAACACTTTTAAACATTTTGAACAACAAATATCGGTATTACATTATTATCCTATTTCCTTTAGAAATTCAATTACCTCTAATGTTTCACTAAAGACCTGCCTATTACCATTGTCATTAATTATAATTCTGGCCGGATAGCTCAGCCAGGCATTAATGCCTTTGTTTATTAGTTGCGTACAATACGGAGCCGTAGCTTTTCTCCTGGCTGAGGTCTCACTAGAGAAGTCTTGGAACAACAAAATTCTGTTGCTCCCAAATAGTAATGGTTCTTTTTTCTTTTTATAGAGACTAAGAATCTCAATCTTATCCTGGAATCTCAGGAGTTTGAGGATAACCATCCTGGGTCTGGTGACCTCATTAGTGATTGGCTTCCTGGGTCCCACTGTATGGGCTCTCTCAATTATCAGGGGTACCTTGTGTATGGGAATGCCCAGAGCCTGTGGCAGAGTGGTTGATGAGAAAATCATGAGATCCTCAAACTCCGGAGATTCCGGCAAACCAATAATTCTAATATTATTGCGCCTGGAGCGATCTTCCAGATCCTCCAGGCGCAATTGCATACTTTTTATTTTAGCTTCATGTTTCTGTATGACAGTGTGTTGTGAATTTGCCTGATCCTCTAATGAGGATATCCTATCTTCGGCTTCAGAGAGTCTAACTGCGAATTGTTTTATTTCTGATGAGAGTGCCCCTATGTCTGCCGAGATGACACCTAATTCTGTTTTTATGGAATCAAATTGAGGTGAGAACAGCGCCACTAGCTGACTTGTGAGGGCCTGGGTATCAATTGTTAGGGGTGTGATTTCAGTTATATTTTCTGTACTGTTGATTTGACTGGCATTTTTGGGGAATTAGTTTTGGCCTGTGTAATAAATTTTTCCATTTATGTTGTGAAGAGAAGGTGGTAAAAATGTGATAAAAAAAGAAGGACAACCGTGATGTGAAGGGGAAGGGAAGACAAACAACACAAAAGATAGCAAAGAAGGAAGTGAGAAAAACAGACAAAGTATCAAAAAGACCCTACTAAGGGTGTCTAGTGAAAAAGTGTTATGAGTATATTGAGTAAAGTTTCTTGATTACCAATTTAAGGAATTTATCCTGTTGTACAGTGATTAAAAGTGTGTGTAAGTATTAAAATTAGTGTTTTTTAGTGATTTGGGGAAAAATGACTAGCAATACCACTTAACTTTACTAATTCCCTAGAGCAGGTATATTCAATCCGCACTACCTATTGGCAACAAGACTATCAGCTAAAGTATCTTTTAATAGATGACCACATCTCAACATGCTTTTGTCTTGTAACTATTCTTATGCACTGAATATGAGATAGATATAATAGCAATTTTAGTCAATCTTTGCTCAGTGTGTGAGGCTTATCTGACTCCCCTACTGATTATAAATAAGCCACTTTAGCCAGACATTTCCTAATACTTTTGAGAAACCAGCATTAGGTCGAATATATTTATAGAACTAAGGCACATAAATAGCGTTTTATCCACTATACTATAAAGCCATTTTCCATACATAATCTGGGATATAGATAAAACCACAAAGAAGAAAAAAAAAAAAGGAGAATGTTATATCTTGTTACTGCACATTATATACTGTTTAAATTGCCATTCTCTCTCCAGTGAACATTGGTTACGGTAAAGTCATTAATACAGTTCCTTTTTCTTTTTTCCTTTTCAATTGGTAGCCAACTATTCAGACAAGGCAATGATGTAATGTCATTAATATTTATTCGACTTAAACAGCAAGTTTTCTTAGAGACTCTCCTAACTGCAAATGTTATTTAATGCCAAAAATGCTGTATAATGCGAGAGAAATGTCCCTTAATATGAGATTAACAGAAAAGGAAATACTTGCGGTGACTGTGGTCCATTTGACGCTTTGTTTCATATAGAGATCCTTTCTGTAATTATGGTGGGACTCGCTGCTGCTGGCCTCCTATTCACAGCTCTGGCCCTTGCATGCCACCTCCGGTAGCCGTTGCTGACACACCGAGGTCCGTAGTTGAGGGCAAATCCGGCGTCTCCGTCCCGGGCACCGTAGATCCCCAGCACCCGGCGCTGCTCTCCAAGCCCAGCCTCCGGTGGACGCTCCTACTCCACACGGCTGCAGGCTGTGAACCACCTCCGGCGCTTCACTCCAGGAAGCTGACTGCAGATCCTTCCGCCGTCCCTCCAACCTAGGCCCTCCTTCACTCCGGAAGACACCGCTTGGGCTGCAAGGGTCTGGCTCCGTAATATTCCGGTAAGTAATTTGACTGCCCCCAACTTAACATTTAGACCCAAGATCAGGCCCAGCTTATCTGGGTGGGGGCAATAAGTGTCCGGAGGCTCTACAACCAGGGTAGACCACGGATTGGAGGCTCCCTCTTGCAGGTACTTTTCTAGCGGTAGTCACTGGATCCAAACATATAGAGAAGAGATGCGGTAAAAAACGCTGACCAATTTGGCCTTAGTGAGTTCCTTCTTCGGCAAGATCGCACTTGCCAAGGCCCCTCAATACCACAGCAGTCTGGGGCTATGGAGCAAACGAGTTGGGTGTGTTGTTAACAGTCGATCTACATGAGACATGCTGCCATTAGTCTCCACCCTCACACAGGAACTCCGCCTATCACCTGCAACCTGTTTCATCCATATAACAATAACCTTCAACACCTAATACCCCCCTTATGAGCATGGTATCCACTAACAATCTAACTAGTAATCCCCCTCAACTCTAACTCACAGTGGTCCCCCCCATTACAAACACTTGCAACACCTAATTCTCTTTCCAACCCCTACCTCCCAAATTAAGAAATAGCAATAATTATAATTTAAAAAAAAGGGGGGGTGGAGCCGGTAGCGGTTAAAATGGCCGTGTAATTCCTTAGCTGTAAGCAGCCATTGGATATCTGCAGCTGCTGTATCAGTGACACTTGAATGGGGGGGGGGGGGGGAGTTGGAGAGAGGGCACTTAAAAATAGCACTAGGGGTAAGGCTACTATGGATATAATAATAACCTCTCACTTGTAGAGAGGTATAAAAAAACAAAATGAATATATGATAATATAACAACCAAATATGATGTTAGATAAAATTTAATACAAATATAGCTCTTCACATAAGAGTGTACATAACATATACCAGCATATAAAATAAGAATTAATCTAAGTGTTGCAACACTAAACTAATTAACTATAAAATCTTTTAGTACAAAGATACATAAAAACAAATATTGCAAGATAAATCTAAGCCTCTGTTTAAACACCTAAAAATAAAAAAAAGCCTCTTGAATACAATGTTGCAAATACTGTTAAATCCTCTAGTTAGCTACATAACAAATTGCAGGTGGCAAATATGCACATATGCAAAAAATTGCTATTGCCGTGAATTCAGTCAGTGTTCCAATTTTGCATATAGTGGAATGTATAAAGCTTGTCAACTTTTCCTTAAACCTATATCGTAATCAACATAAAAGAGTGTTAGACACTAAAACCGTCAAGGAGATGCTGGAAACAATTCTTATTAGTGTTGCTATATTCCAATAATGGCTGTGTCCCAGACTTGTGTAAATGGTAAACGGCAGCCGGTGTAAAGCTGCAAGTATGCAAGACAGTTTGTTGGCTTGAAATCAGTGGGTATTCCAAATATTCCTATATATAAGAGTGTGCAGTTCTTGTGGGGATATTCTTACCCTTATTTTGGATCCAGTGAGTCTGTGTTATTCTCTGCGTCTTATCCGGCTCCTAATGCTTACCATGGCTTCTGCTCTGTGTTCTCAACAAATTGTTAAGGAGAGCAGTTCCGGAAGGGGAATAACCTGGTGACCCCGGTCTCCGTCTGGCTCACTTCAGCCCATATACTGAGGGCAAGCACCACAATTAGCGAGGTTTTTCTTTCTTCTAACTTGCGCAAGTTTTTCTGTGGGTTACCTCTGTTTCTGTGTGTCTTGCACTTTAGTACTATACGTACGCAGGGAGTGATTGATTTTTTTCTCCGGTGTAAGGATTAGATCACAATTCCATCGACATGTTTCGCCAGGTGTTCTGGCTTTCTCAAGATGAAGTGTGTGAGCTTAGTATGCACATAGTGACGTGTATGCTTCTATTGGTTTACCTATTCATGCCATTTACCACTGGGTCCTACAGCCATATTGTTTGGATATGTAATCCTTCTCCTTCAATGCCATAGCCATTTACCATTTCTTTGTATCCTAGCTGTTCTCTTCACTTTTAGAGTTAGCCACTTTCAAATTTGACAGTTATTTTAATAATTTAATTTCGGTCTCATACTTTATTTTGAAAATACAATTGAATGCACATTTATCTAAGCCCTATGTAGCTATTATATCCTAGTGATTTCATCATAAATATTATAGACCTAAAAATGTTATAAGGTGCAATTTTGCTAAAACAAATTGTAATAAAAGGTCAATGATTTCAGCCTATACTAACTCCATATATTTGATTTTGATAGTTTTTGTATAAAATAGTGAGTTCTTACAAGGTGCCAAAAACAAAACTATTAAATGTTGGAAAGAAGGAGGTAGGTGTGTCAAATTAGGAATTAAAGAGAGATAATCTAAGAAACAATTAATAAAAATGTGTATACAAAATAAATTTATCTACATGGTGCTCTAGTGAAAAAAATAATTTAAATATTGTGATGGGTGTCAGTTTTATAACTCCAAAGGTTTTAATATTCTAATGTGTGTCTTTTAAAACTAATAAAGATCTCATAAAAAATTGTTATGACAATGTGATAATTGTCAGTCTTATAACATCAAAGGTTTTAATACTCTAATAAATATATTTAAAACTAATAAGGAACTCATCATAGCAGCCTAACAAAAAAATAAATTAATATTATTTACATCATTTTAAGTGCCTAAAAAAATGGGATATGTCTAGTTCTGAGTTAAGACCATGAGGATAAATGGTATTATTAAAACTAAAAATGAACTCAGCTTCTTTTTTTAAAATAGTCTTTTCGAATTCCCCTCCTCTCCAGCTTGGTTTAACTCTTTATATACCCCAATATCTCATATCTGATTTTTTTTTTTATGTACCTCCCTGAAATGTTTATATAAATCGGTGTCTAGGTTGCCTTTCTTAATGTTACAAATGTGTTCCCTTATCCTGTCTCTCAACATACGTGTCGTTTCACCTATGTAACTGAGATCACAGGATCATTGCAACATATATATTATCCCCTTATTTGTGCATCTTATCACATTCTCTATTTTAAATTCTTTTATTTTGTTTCGGAATTTTATAGTTTTCTTTTTAGTACTGAATTGGAAGGCTCTACATATGTGGCATGGGAAAAAGCCTATTACATCATTTCCTTTCAGATCTTTATCAAAAAGTTTTTAATTACATTTTTTATACTCACTAGGTGCTAAGATCATCTTTAGATTTTGGGCTTTTCTATAAACTACCCTTGGATATGGCTGTATTTTATCTCCCAAGATTGAGTCATTTTTTAGGAGATGCCAGTGTTTTTTTTTAAATCTTCTTTATTAACAAATGATCTTCACTAAAATCATTAATAAAAGGAACATTGAATTCATTATAGGTACATTTGATGTGTTTAGGCTTATGTTCTAATAACTTCTTTCTCTCAGTATCCCTTGCTCTTTTCGTAGCTTTATCAATTATTTCTTTCTTATAGCCTCTGTCTTTAAACTTCTCCTCCAGAATATTAATTTAGGCTTCAAAATCATCATTCTTTGAGCAATTCTTAGGTATTCTTAGACTTTGACTGATTGGTATACTTTCCTTCCACTTTGAAAAATGACAGCTAGAGGCATGTATAAAATTGTTTGAGTCTACCTCTTTAAAATGTGTTTTTGTTTCGATATTATTAGACTCAACCATTATATCTAGGTCGAGAAACGTAATTTGTTTGGTATTAAATTGATATGTAAATGAAATCCCTTGGTTATTATTATTCATAGATTCAAAAAATTCTAAGAGATCTCCTTCTTCCCCCTTCTAGATTATAAAGATATCATCTATATATCTCTTGAAGAGCTCGGAGTGGTCAAAGAATCTCTGTTCACAATCTCCCATACAAAACAGTAGGAAAAGAGTAGTAGGCAGTAAAGTCCTGTCAAAAAATCCCCATTAGAAAATATACTGTGTGGGGATAGAGTTCAATTTGCTGGTACAAACAGAGTATGCAGAGTGTGCAAGAATGGATGCTAGACAAAAAATTAGTCAGTGAGCAAAATACAAAAAATGTTATTACTTCGCTCCAAATTTGATGTCCCGCCTGTGTGTGTGTGCCAGTGTGAGATGAATTGGAACAGCGATAAACAATGCAGTCTATGCAAATGATACAAATAAAGCTGGGCTGGAACTGCTATCATGCAGTGCAATACAGTGGATAAATCACAGCCTGTTTAACCAAATCGTTCCTTTACTCACGATGATGCTGGTAATGTGGAGGACGACTCCAGTGATCCTGGGCTGCCTCGCCTTCCTTACTCTGGGGTAAACTGCGGGTCCGCCTAACACCGCTTGCTGCAATCACCTCTCCAAGTTTCCGGTTCAGCTACACACAGGCTCTGACGTCGCTCACTCCTGATGATATGATCCTTGAATGGCTGGGTAATGCACACCCCCTGCCTCCTATTGGAAAGTGTGTACCAGCACTCGCTCCTTGGCTCTGACCCCCAGAAAACGGCAATGAAGTATCAAAATGAAGAGCAAATCTGGGGTCAGATTAAAAAAGTAATCTTGAATTAAAAATAGTTAAAAGTTAGAAACAACATGGGAACAGAAAAATATTGAAAAAAACACCTAATGCTGTAGCTTACGCGTTTTAGCCGTAGCCTTACTCATAGCTCATGCTACACACACTTAGCTGTTTGGTTTAAAAAGACCTCCCTGGGCTGTAATTGGTGTAAAAATTAGTAGGCGTTTTTTAACCCTTTATTAGTTATACAGTAAATATTCACTTACTACTTGGCAAGTCTGTCTGGATACTGCAAGTGGAAAATGCAGGACAAAAAAGAGCGGTGCCTGAACTATTGACTTTGTGTATATTTGGGAAAAGTAATGGGAACTATTATTATAATATGTATTTATTAAAAAGACTTACATTGCTCGGAGTCTTATGGATACCATTTGGTAAATGTTTATGATTATAAACAGTCCCTGTAAGTTCAAAAACTGCCTGGATGTTATTATTAATCTTTATTACTGTCCTGTAGACAGAGAACACTCATCCTTTTAATGGCATGATATTGGAAGGAAATAATATATTATATATATCTCCCATAAAAAAATTTGCTTAGCTCGGCGCGAACCTTGTGTCCATCGCAGTCCCTTCAATTTACAGGTAGTATTTATTGTCAAATGAGAAATAATTATGTTCTAATATGAACCTTATACTTTTTAATATAAAATCTTTCTGTTCTTTTCGTAACTCACTATCTTTGACCAAAAAGGATTCCACTGCCTCCATCCCAAAGTTGTGGTTAATGGACGTATATAAGGATGTGACATCACATGTGGCTAATATCATGGAGTCTTCCCATTTAATATCTTCCAATAATTTCAAAAGGTTTGTGGAGTCTTTTAGATATGTATTAAGATTCACCACATATTTCTGTAGAAAGGTGTCAACATACTTTGATAATTAGACGTCATGCCTATACCAGAGATTTTAGGTCTCCCCGGAGGGTCAATTAGACTTTTGTGTATCTTGGGTAAGTGGTAGAAGACCGGCACCCTAGGGAATTTGTTTAGAATATAATCATATTCTCCTTCTTTTAGAATGCCGATACTTCTTCCACTATCCAAAACAGAAATCAATTTTTTGTTAAATTTTTCAGTGGGATTAATATCAAGTTTTTTATATGTATTTTTGTCACTTAAGAGTCTCTCAGCCTCCCTACAATATTTTATCTGTCCATCTCCACCAAGCCTCCGCCCTTATCGGCAGGCTTGATGGTAATGAGTTATCCTCTTTTAGATTCTTGAGAATCTCTCTTTCACTTTTACTTAAATTAGAAGTTGTTTTTAAATCTGAACTTTCCTTTCTTAAATCTTCCAATACCAGTTTCTCGAACATTTCAATATTACTTCCCTTCTCGTTACAAAGGTAAAACTTTGATCTAGGCTTAAGGCCTGTGTGAACAAATTTATCAGTCTCTACTCTTGTATAGTTTTCAAGTGGCTGTTTCAAAAAGTATCTTTTAAGAGTCAGATTTCTTATGAACTTCTTGACATTTATATGGGTCTCAAATTTGTTTAGAGTTTTACTAGGAGCAAAGGTTAAACCTAAACCTATTTTTTTTGTTTCTTTATCAGTTATATTTCTTTCACTTAAATTGAAAATACTACTTTTTTTAGGGGAAATATCATTCTCTTTCGTTATCTTTGTCTCTTTGTTTCTACTTTGTCTTCTTTGTCCTCCTCTACTTCCTCTATGGTTCTTTTTTTTATTATTTTTGAGGATTTTCCTATTTCCATTAACTCTTTGGATTTCATTGTTTTGCCCTGTCTTGGAGGGCTTCTCCCTAAAAAATGTTCTTCCTCAGTGGTAAGTTCAAAACTATCCAACCTTTTTTTCTCCAATGGCTCAAATCTATTATGGGTAGTCACCTTCATTCTTTTACCTTGTTCTCTTGGCCCAAAATCATTATGTGTAGTTGTTCTCCATCTTTCCTCTGGTCTATTTCTGCTTTGTCTGTAGGGTGTATAATCATAACCTCTAGTTTCAGATATGAGATATTGGGGTATATACAGAGTTAAACCAAACTGGAGAGGAGGGGATTTCGAAAAGACTATTTTAAAAAAAGAAGCTGAGTTCATTTTTAGTTTTAATACCATTTATCCTCATGGTCTTAACTCAGAACTAGACATATCACATTTTTTAGGCACTTAAAATTATGTAAAGAATATTCATTTATTTTTTTGTTAGGTTGCTATGAGTTCCTTATTAGTTTTAAATATATTTATTAGAGTATTAAAACCTTTGATGTTATAAGACTGACAATTATCACATTGTCATTTCAATTATTTATGAGATCTTTATTAGTTTTAAAAGACACACATTAGAATATTAAAACCTTTGGAGTTATAAGACTGACACCCATCACAATATTTAAATTATTTTTTCACTAGAGCACCATGTAGATACATTTATTTTGTATACACATTTTTATTAATTGTTTCTTAGATTATCTCTCTTTAATTCCTAATTTGACACACCTACCTCCTTCTTTCCAACATTTAATAGTTTTGTTTTTGGCACCTTGTTAGAAATCAAATATATGGAGTTAGTATAGGCTGAAATCATTGACCTTTTATTACAATTTGTTTTAGCAAAATTGCACCTTATAACATTTTTTGTTCTATAATATTTATGATGAAATCACTAGGATATAATAGCTACATAGGGCTTAGATAAATGTGCATTCAATTGTATTTTCAAAATAAAGTATGAGACCGAAATTAAATTATTAAAATAACTGTCAAATTTGAAAGTGGCTATTGGCTAACTCTAAAAAGTGAAGAGAACAGCTAGGATACAAAGAAATGGTAAATGGCTATGGCATTGAAGGAGAAGGATTACATATCCAAACAATATGGCTGTAGGACCCAGTGGTAAATGGCATGAATAGGTAAACCAATAGAAGCATACACGTCACTATGTGCATACTAAGCTCACACACTTCATCTTGAGGAAGCCAGAACACCTGGCGAAACATGTCGATGGAAGTGTGATCTAATCCTTACACCGGAGAAAAAATCAATCACTACCTGCGTACGTATAGTACAAAAGTGCAGGACACACAGAAACAGAGGTAACCCACAGAAAAACTTGTGCAAGTTAGAAGAAAGAAAAACCTCGCTAATTGTGGTGCTTGCCCTCCGTATACGGGCTCAAGTGAGCCAGATGGAGACCGGGGTCAGCAAGTTATTCACCTTCCGGTACTGGTCTCCTTAACAATTTGCTGAGAACACGGATGAGAAGCTGTGGTAAGCATTAGGAGCCGGATAGGACGCCGAGAATAACACAGACTCACTGGATCCAAAATAAGGGTAAGAATATCCCCACAAGAACTGCACACTCTTATATATAGGAATATTTGGAATACCCACTGATTTCAAGCCAACGAACTGCCTTGCATACTTGCAGCTTTACACCGGCTGCCATTTACCATTTACACAAGTCTGGGACACAGCCATTATTGGAATATAGCAACACTAATAAGAATTGTTTCCAGCATCTCCTTGACGGTTTTAGTGTCTAACACTCTTTTATGTTGATTACGATATAGGTTTAAGGAAAAGTTGACAAGCTTTATACATTCCACTATATGCAAAATTGGAACACTGACTGAATTCACGGCAATAGCAATTTTTTGCATATGTGCATATTTGCCACCTGCAATTTGTTATGTAGCTAACTAGAGGATTTAACAGTATTTGCAACATTGTATTCAAGAGGCTTTTTTTTATTTTTAGGTGTTTAAACAGAGGCTTAGATTTATCTTGCAATATTTGTTTTTATGTATCTTTGTACTAAAAGATTTTATAGTTAATTAGTTTAGTGTTGCAACACTTAGATTAATTCTTATTTTATATGCTGGTATATGTTATGTACACTCTTATGTGAAGAGCTATATTTGTATTAAATTTTATCTAACATCATATTTGGTTGTTATATTATCATATATACATTTTGTTTTTTTATACCTCTCTACAAGTGAGAGGTTATTATTATATCCATAGTACCCTTACCCCTTGTGCTATTTTTAAGTGCCCTCTCTCCAACTCCCCCCCCCCCCCCCCCCCATTCTAGTTCTTGACAAATTTCTATCTAGAAAGAAGATAGTAGAAGGAAGAGGCATAGGGGTATTAACTCTAGCGCTTATTTATTTTACCCCTTTTCAAACAGTATCAGTGACACTTAGCAGGCCTCGTGCCTAAAACAGCTACACCGACGAGCTTAAAGGGACAGTATACACTCATTTTCATATAACTGCATGTAATAGACACTACTATTAAGAATAAGATGCACAGATACTGATATAAAAATCCAGTATAAAATGGATTAAAAACTTACTTAGAAGCTTTCAGTTTAGCTCTGTTGAAAAGGTAGCTGGAAAGCCCACTGCAAGTGGGAAATAAGACACTCCCCCCTCCCCCTTCTTTTGCATATGAAAAGACCCTTTACACAAACAGGAGCAAGCTGGAGAAGGTAGCTGACGGTATTCAAATAAAACTTTGGGGCTTGGTTAGGAGTCTGAAAATCAGAGCAATGTTATTTAAAAATAAGCAAAATTATACATTTTTAAAAAAAAAACAAACTTTATGGGCTTTATAAATAGATCATCTACAAAACATTTATGCAAAGAAAAAATGAGCGTAAAATGGCCCTTTAACACTGTGAGGAAACAGACAGCGGAATCCCCTGCTCTCCAAGATCATAAAAATGGACACCCTGAAGGCATCCACGCGACCGAGCCTAAATAGGTAGAAATAGCTGCTGCACAACCACTATCATGACCTGTAGGCTATACAGGGGAACATAAACACACTAATAGGGGCAAGTGACTCTCAATAGGGTAACTCCAAATAGAAACACACGCAAGATACCATCTCTCTCTAACCCCTACCTAATGAGACACTCTTGGCAAGTTATAAGTTTATTAGCCCACATTGAGTGGCTTGCCTTCAGATCTGCTTGTTTGGGGCAGTGGGTAAAATGTCCTGGTTTCCTGCTGCTTGCAACTGAAACACATATACCTTGCGGCTCTCATCTGAATCTTGGGACATAAAACAGATCTCACAATTTACTTGCTAGTCAATAGAGATGCCTGTTTATCTCAACATAAAAAATTGCTTTATTTAACGTATAACTTTGGTTGATTGGCTTACATCCCACTCAAAATTACTTTTGCATATTGCAAGATGTCTTAAAAAAGAGCCTCTAAGATGGACAAAAAAACAAAAAACGTGCCAACTAAAGGCCAATCAGTGGCGTCCCTATAACCCAATAGATAGAACTTCTGTATCTGCTCATCAGAACCCTCCCCGTGGGGTACCTTCCTCTCCTGAACACCTCTCTATCCCAGAAATACCGTTACAACAGATGGTTCAGATTCCATCTACAGTTCTGTCTACTTTACCTTCTAAACAAGATGTGGCAGACATAGTCAGAGCATGTATTAGAGAGGAGTTAAATGACCTAAAGCAAGATACACTCTTGGTTTCAGGGTAAAGGCTTTGATAAGTTGCAATCACAAGTAGAAGATTACACCTCTGCTATAGATTGTCAACATGATAAAATAGAGGATCTAGAGAACAGAAGTAGAAGAAAAAATCTACGTATCTGTGGGGTCCCTGAATCGGTACTCCCTAAAGACCTGCCTACATATTTGCCTGCTCTGTTCACCCACCTTAAATGTGACAACTCTAAAGAAGAAGTCCCATGGGATAGAGCCCACAGAGCTCTAAGAGCTAAGCCTCCTGACTCTGCACCACCAAGGGACATAATTATAAAATTTAAAAATTATAGAGAAAAGGAAGAATACTTCAATCTTTCGAGGAAAAATCAACCAATCAGGTTTAGTGGCAATATCATTCAGCTGTATGCAGATTTATTGCAAAGGACTTTGCAAAAAAGAAAACAATTTTCTCCATGATAGATTTGGCCATTCTGGGGTGTTTATTATGCCAAAGGAAAGTGTTCAGCATGCATTGTATTTTGTGGAAAAATTAGATGGGTGGGCTTACCGGGACTGTCTGGAACACATATAGAATCTTGGGTAGAATGGTCATCTAAACATCACATCTCACATCTAGAAACTAATCTAAAACTTTTGTACCGTTGGTACTATACTCCAACTAGAGTGGCTTCCATTTATTTTTTTATTTTATTTTTTAATAATATTTTATTGATGTCTTACAACATTTAAAACATAAACAAGCTTACAGGACAGTTATGGACATAGGCATACATCTGCACAGTGGTATCATTATCAAGTAAAGCCGTAATTCACACCCAGCATATAGAAGAAATAAACATTGTTAAAGATAAACATGTGTGATTGAAAACAAACATCCTGTATATTTGATTCCTGACCTCTTTTGTATCTATGACAAATTATTTCCCAGACCAATAACTGGTCACTTTTGTGCCAAGAGTATAAGAAATATAAAAGTTTGGGAATAGTACTATCTGGGTCATTTATGTCATATCCATGGCCGCTATCATGCAACAAATATACAATAGGGAGAAGATCTATGGAATCTACGTTCCTTTGCTTACTCAGTAAACAAAAACTGAGGGAGGGCGGAGCCAAAACTCCAATAGCCATGAACCTATGGAGGCAGAAGTATATAGCCTGGCATTTATCTGTCTCTTTATAGATATAACAAGCTAGAGACTTGAGCTTTCTAGTGTCTAAGGGAGCTTGTTGAACTAGAGAAGTTGCTAGTCAATAAAAGCTCACCAAGTCAATATATCAAAAATTAGTAAAAAAAAAACATTGCAAATTGAGTATTGAAATAATCACAGTGTACTACCACTAAGTAACCCATTCAGACTAATATCAACACAAAATAGCATACACTATATAGGACACCCAAATCTACTTCTCTGCACCAAACCTATCTCCTTCCTTGCTAACCCGTGTCACTAACTGTCTTTCTCACATCTCTTCCTGGATGTCCTCCCACTACCTCAAGCTAAATCTCTCCAAAACTGAGCTCCTCATTTTCCCCCCTTCTTCCAAAATCTCCACCCCCAGTATCTCTATAACTGTCGACAACTCCATCATTACCCCTACCCCGCATGCCCGATGTCTCGATTACCTTGCCTTGATTACTGCAACTCTGTCCTCTCTGGTCTCCCCACCTGCTGCCTAGCTCCCTTACAATCCATAATGAATGCCTCTGCCAGACTCATCTTCCTTACACGTCGCTCTTCATCTGCTGCTCCTCTCTGCCAATCCCTTCACTGGCTTCCTCTTGCCTCTAGGATCAAACACAAAATTCTCACTCTGACATACAAAGCACTCAACTGCACTGCTCCCCCCTTTATCTCAGACCTTGTCTCCAGATACTCTCCCTCCTGTCCCCTTCGGTCTGCTCATGACCTCCTACTCTCCACCTCTCTGGTTACCTCATCGCACTCTCGTTTACAGGACTTCTCCAGACTGGCTCCCATCTTGTGGAACTCTCTGCCTCGCCCCACAAGAGTTTTGAAAGCTTCAAGCGCTCCCTAAAGACTCTACTGTTCAAGGATGCATACAGCCTATGCTAACCTTACTTTATACCAGTTCCACTCCTCCATTGCTATCCCCTGAACCTCCTTAGCATGTAAGCCTAAGAGTCCAGCTGTTTGTAGATCACCTTCTTAAGAGTGGATTACAACAGTGCAACTCTTGGCAGGGCCCTCTACCCATTTTGATTCCTTTAATTGTTTTGTTGTACTCCCCTTTGTTTATAGCGCTGCGGAATCTGTTGACGCTCTGCAAATAACCTATAATAATAATACACTCTTATCCAACGGACACATATATGATATAGGGTGGTGCATAGGTCTCTTAAAATATATGTGGGTCATAGCCTTACAATACTATAGAATATGAAAAAAATGAAAAACTCAGAGCCTAGAGAGATGGATCTGATCATTCAGGGTAGGGGGCAGACAAGTCTCCGTCTTACTTCTATATTCTGGGCATTGTAGATTTGAGGTATAAACATGGTGGCTATAGGTCAGTTTGAAAATACCACAAATAACTGAGAACCTCAGTGCATGGTGAATAAGTAGGAATTCGCCTACAAAATATATGTGCAAACACTTAAATGACTCTGAGTATATATAGCAATCCTCAATGAAGGGCAATAAAAGCTGTACATGAATATTCAACATTATAGCTATGGTCTAGGGGCATGGGCCCTATACCCCAGAGCCTAGAGCTAAAGGTGCAGCCCCCTTGCGTATCATAGACTGTGTAACATATTGAATAAACATGGAATATAGTGAAACAGGAGCACTTATATCTATAGCACCTAGAAATAAATGTACATTATTATTGGACTATACTATAGCTAGGTATGTTAGCTGTGAAACAAACTAGGCATATAGAAGTATTATACGCCCCAAGAGTTAGGCGCGTTAATAGTATCAGGATAAGCATGTCAGTACTACCTTAGCTCTGAGAGGAGTACAGGGGGGAAAACGTTAGAGTCCATGCATCTTACAGTCTCTACCAATGCCTGGGGATAAATGGATAACCCCATAGATAAAGAACCAAAGTCCCTTTGTAAAAACCTCAGGCATAACATAACTCAGTCCCAAAAGAATGTCATATCAGAAGTGAGCAGATGGAAAAGTCCCACACCTCTGCTTCTTGCCAGCTTGTGGAGACTTGGTAAGCAACCATATTGCCTGCCTTTTATCCTATGACCATAGCGATCTGTACTAAGTTTCCGTTCCCCAAGACCATCCGAATGGAGAAAACAGATCCCCCATCAGGAATTACCTCTTCCACACGGCTCTACCGCGTATCTTCTAGTTGTCTGCTATGACCAGTCGTTTTCCCAGTCGAGCACCAGAATTTCGTGGCCACAAAAAGTCTCTGGAACCGCCATCAGCCCTCTCCAGGACCCTGTCCAAATTGAACAAATCTGCTTCTGGAGACCATTGAGTGTGCCGCTGTGTGGTACTCTGTAAGTGAAGGTCTAATATCTTCTTAGTACCTCTCCTGGAGCCAGATAATTGGGTGTTCCTAGTAGTAGGGTATAGGCTGGTCCTCTGCTGTCTCCCTTCCAGCCACTCCCGATCCCGGCTCAGTTGGTATGTCTTTGTATATTGAGGTGGTATTTTAGCCATAGCGGCATGAGTGTCAATTTCCACGTGCAGTAAGATTTCTAGTTCACTGTGCCTCTCTTGCCCTTGATCAACTTGAGCGGTTTGAGTTTGTTTAGGTCTTATCTCCGTTAGGACCCTGCGGAATTGCGACTCTTTAAGCCGAAAGGAAGTCTCAATTAAACGTAAAGTTGCCGCTTCCCAGCCGTCCACGGCCGCCATTTTCTCTTTTAGGAGATTCAGATTTGGAGTCAATTTCCTATCTGCAGCTTCTCCAGCTGCTTAATTCAGCAACCTTGGGTTAGATTGTACATCGTTGTTTAGGTACTGTAGGCTTTGTATTTTGAGATATCTATCTTCCATTTGTAAATGTCCACGGCCCTTGTCCACAGTCGCATGGTTGTTTCAAAAGGCTAGGGTGCAAGGTAGATTTGTCATCTGAGCTTCCAAACTTAATTTGCCAGACCACTTATGAAAGTACTTATAGGGGTGCTCACCCAGGCCAGTAGGGTCTATGTTAGTCTATGATTAAACCCCTATTTTCTGGAATATGAGCCAGAGCTCTTGCATTGCGCGTCCGTCTCCATTGGTAGTTGGCTCCGACCCCATGGCTTCAATTTTTAAACACACAAACCCTATATACTGGAGAAATTGCGGCAAACTGGGAGACTTCCAACATATGGTTGACTTGCCCTGACATTACCCAATACTGGCAAGAAATAAAAAAAGCCATAGTCCAAATTATTGGTATACAAATACCTTTTGACCCTTCTGTGTTATTACTAAATAATTTCCCTAAAATAAAATGCAAATTAAGGTATAGATTGTTGATTGTGCTAGACTGATCCCTAGGAATTGGAAATCCACCCAAATCCCATCCCAATTGGATTTGAGGGCTTTAGTTACACATTCTTTGGCATTAGAGAAGTACCTATATGCAAATACTAAACATATGGATGATTTCCTTAATATGAACTTCCTTTGTAATTCTCATACATAGGGGCATATTTATCAAGCTTCGTACGCTCTATAACGTGTCCGCC
This sequence comes from Bombina bombina, assembly GCF_027579735.1. NCBI lineage: Eukaryota > Metazoa > Chordata > Amphibia > Anura > Bombinatoridae > Bombina > Bombina bombina. Next base: position 480,022,373 of record NC_069500.1, read on the forward strand.
TGCTCTGAGGTGCCAGAAATCAACCCAAAAGGATACGATCAGGTTGATTGACACTTCCTGCTAGCGGCCGATTTGCCGCAAATCTGCAGGGGGCGGCATTGCACCAGCAGTGCACAAGAACTGCTGGTGCAATGATAAGTGTAGAGAGCGAATGCTGTCATCATTTATTGATGTGGAGAGTACATGATCCGCAATATCGGATCATGTCCGCTCGCACTATGATAATTAGGCCCCATAAAGTGTGTTTCCCGATTCTCTAGGAAATGATACCTAACCAAACTAACCTTGAGTCTCTAATATTTACGTATGGTACCCTAAACTCAGTCATGTATGCACATGTAATTAGTATAAAAATTTTAGATTAAGAGAGAGAGGTAAGATATACAATATACAATATTCATATTGCTGTATGTGTTTGATATTTTTTCTTCTTTTTTCTTTCTTGCTAAGAAAATGTAAAATGTTACCTTCATTTGACTATGATGCAAGAAAACAACTGTATAAGCTGTAATGTTGCAGTCTCCTTACCGGAAGTCTGTCTAAATTTCTTTTGTGTGAGTGGACATCCAGGACAGCAAAAGAGCAGCAGGAAATGGTGAATACATTTTCAAGGCTGGAGCAGCACCACAAGTGGGCAGGAGTGCTGGCAGGTGCAATGACATCTAGAGAGCACCACTGTAATTGTGGCACATGGTGGAATATCACTACAGGCTCTAACTGGTTGATCTTGCATTGACATTTTTATGCTTAAATGGCGGAAGATGGTCCAAAATATGAACACCAGTTTGAATTTCTGAAAATGCCCCACAAAAATGTAAACCTCTCTTGGAAAGTCTACAGATGCCTTAAAAAAATTACAAAGAGGAGAAAAATTGAATAACATAGCTTAACATCGCAGCCGCGGACCTGAATACGCTCTCCTTATTTATTGAAATAGCTGGCTAAAAGCCACGCACCAAGTATGGGGCGATGAGCAGCGGACTGTTGTTAACTAGCAGTCATCGATCTGCTGCTATTCCGCTTTTTACCAACTTTATTTATACCCTGTCACTAAACACCGCCACTATACTAAAATGTTTAACCCCTATCCCGCCACTCGTGGACCCCGCATCAACTTTAATAAAGTTATTAACCCCTATCCTGCCGCTCCCGGATCCCGCCGCAACTTTAATAAAGTTATTAACCCCTATCCTGTCGCTCCCGGACCCCACCGCAACTAAATAAATGTATTAATCCCTAAACCCCTCGCCTCCCACATCACTACCACTGACTAAACCTATTAACCCCTAAACCGCCAGCCCCTCACATCGCCATAAAATAAATTAAGCTATTAACCCCTTAACCTAACAACCCGCTAACTTTACATTAAAATTACAACATCCCTATCTTATAATAAATTTAAATTTACCTTTAGAATTAAATTAAATTAAACTATATTAAACTATTAATTAACCTACCCTAACTATTATCCTACAATTAAATTAAACTATATTAAACTATTAATTAACCTACCCTAACTATTATACTTAGATTAAATTAAACCATTAAACTACCAATTAAATTATCTATATTACATATTTAAAAACCTAACCCTACTCAAATTATTTAAATCTACAATTAAAAATTACTAAATTACAAAAAAAAATAACAAAAAATAAAAAACCACGGTATCAAAAATAAAAAAGAATTACACCTAATCTAATAGCCCTATCAAAATAAAAAAAGCCCCCCCCCCCCCAAATAGAAAAAAAACTAGCCTACAATAAACTACCAATGGCCCTTAAAAGGGCATGTTGTGGGGCATTGCCCCACAGAAATCAGCTCTTTTACCTGTAAAAATAAATATAACCCCCCCAACAGTAAAACCCACCACCCACATAACCAACCCCCCCAAATAAAGCCCTATCTAAAAAACCTAAGTTCCCCATTGCCCTGAAAAGGGCATTTGTATGGGCATTGCACTTAAAAGAGCATATAGCTCTTTTACTACCCAGACCCAGGCCTCTTCCATCTTCATCCAGCCGGCAAAGTCTTCATCCATGCAGCCTCTTCTATCTTCATCCATCCGGCATGGAGCGTGTCCATCCTGAAGACATCAGGCGCAGAGCGGGTCCATCCTGAAGACATCCGACGAGGAGCTCCTCTTCAATACGGTCTCCGCCATAAACTGGATCTTGAATGCAAGTGACGTCATCCAAGATGGCGTCCCTTGCATTCCTATTGGCTGAAAGGTTCCAATCAGCCAATAGGATTAGAGCTGCTAAAATCCTATTGGCTGTTCCAATCAGCCAATAGGATTTGAGCACCTCTCATCATATTGGCTGTTCCAATCAGCCAATAGGATTGCGCTCTCATTAAAATAGGAATGCAAAGTATTCTTGTGTTGAAGGCAGTCTTCCATTTATGTCCCTGGAAGATACTAATGAGATTGTATACCCCACGTAGGTCCAACTTTGTAAAGTAGCAAGCATCTTGGAGTGAATCATATAGTTCAGTGATCAAAATAATAGGATAATGATTCTTGATAGTAATGTTGCTTAGTGCTCTGTAATCGATAAAGGTCTATTTTGCAGTTGTATGGATGGTGAGGTGGCAACACATCAGCTGCTTTCTTTTCAAAAACATCTGTAAATTCTGCATATACTGAGGGAAGAGTAGAAGGGGTCTGAAGGCTAGCTATAGGGATTTGATGCAGCAGAGTAACTTTAGCCAGGCAGGAATGAAAACAGGATTTACCCTAGGAGGAGGACAGGATTTACGAGTAGGAGGACAAGAGGGAAGGATTCTGCAAGTTCTTTCTCTCTCAGATTGTCTCTCCTGAAAGCGAGAATCCAAACTGATACAAAGTGTTATAAAATCATCCAAGGAAGATGGAACATCATGATAAGTGAGCTCGTCCTTGATACGCTCATGCAGGCCTCTCCTGAAGGCCACTTTGAGAGCACTGCCATCCCAACTGGTCTCATGTGCCAAGGTGCGGAACTCAATGGCGTATTGTGCTACAGATCTATTACTCTGGTGGAGATCCAAGAGAGAGTACTCTGCAGCAGAAGTGTGGCCAGAGGTACCAAATACTGAAGATAATGCAGAAATGAAGGCATCGTTCAGGAGTTGAGCGCTCTGTTCCAAAAGGCTATGGCCTTGTCTTTCAGTAAAGAAATGATAAAAGTGACCTTTCACTGATGAGACTGGAAGGTGTGAGGTACATTGCAGAAGTGTAGCCTGCACTGGTTGAGAAAACCCCTACAGCTGGTAGTCAGGCAACAGTATTCAGGGTATACTTCCAATTATGGGGGAGGGGGGGTTGCAGCACTAGCAGCAGGGGTCGGCTGAGTAACAAAAGCAGTAGCATTTTTTTCTGCAACCAGTGAGGAGAGCATAGCCGATATAGCCTCAAGTTTAGAATCCACATTCTGTAAGTGTATGGCCTGGGCTCCCAGGGTCTGTCCCTGAAGAGAGACTGCTCTTACTACCTCATTTGGGTCCATGGCCCAAATATAATGTAAAGCTCGTGGGATATTTCCCTATCAGACCAAACTTGGCCAGTAGTCTTCTTATCCCGACATCAAGTGATAGGATAAGGAAATATCTCAGAACAAAGTGAGTTTAAGAAAGTAGGTAAGCAGTACTCACGGAGTCACGGTAGATAGGGTAGTCCTTCACGGCAATAAGATTAAGGCAGAGAATGGTCAGAGACAGGCAGAGTTTAGCAATAAAAGGTAATCCAGCAGTTTAGCAGTTCAGGGGTAAACCAATAAAATGGTCAGGAACAGGCAGAGGTCAGCAGCAAAAGGTAATCCAGCAGTTTAGCAGTTCAGGTTTAAACCAGGCAGAGTAGTCAGAAAGGCAGAGTTCAGCAATGATAAGGCAATCCAGCAATTCAAGGGTTAAACAGACAGAGTAGTCAGACAGGCGGAGTTCAGCAATGATAAGGCAATCCAGCAATTCAAGTAATAAAGCACCTAAGAGCACACACAGTGACACCTATAATTGGGCAGTGAATGTAAGTTATGCAGGTACTTACATAGGCGCCGATTCGCACCAAGGAGTTCAAAGGATCCAACCGGCTTGAGAGAGGCCACCGCACGCTCACAGCAACCACCGCATCCCTGGTAACAGCCAGAGAGGTGCCCAGAGAAGCGTGACAATATCTGGTTTATTCTCTCTTCATATATTTCTTATAATTATGCCTCAAAAATAAGAACAGCCATTTGAAGATCTAAAGATGTCAAAAAATAGGAACAGCCATTTGAAAACATGACACAACCAGGGTCAGACTGGGAAACCAGACCGGTCCAGGAAATGTTTGAAGACCGGCCCAAGCCCTGTCAGTATTTATTTGTTTTATTTATTTTTTGTTGGTGAGTTCATTCGATTTGTAAGAAATGGAAAGCACATCTCTAATACTTAATATACACAGAAAAGTGCAACATCATAAAACACACTTTTTAAAAATGATTGTCACGTGGTATTACCAGATCAATGCAAAACTAAGGACTGACAACATCCCTACTGACACTCAGACCCTATCAGGCTCAACCTTTTTTTACTAAAAGGATGCAGTGTATTTCAAAATATGGAAGTTTGTAGCTACAGAGAACAGGTGAACTGTGGTCACTATAGATTATAGTTAATGAGCAAGTGCCTGAAATGTAGGAGCGATACTGAGCAAAAAGAAACAAAGTTCACATTGAAACAACTCACAGACAATGGCAAGTCAGAGTAAGTTACTTCATGAATAAGTTACAACTCTTCAGTAAGACAACAGCTGGTAAACTAATGGTAGCAAGCTGTGTAAGTTCTGATAGTGAAGACACAGTTAGTATAGAGAGCGTTGGGCACTTTGATATGCAAGGTATAAATGGTTCAGAATAATGCATAATGTTCAATATAATATGCTTAAAGAAAGTCAAGGCAGTATGGTATACAGAGTACTTGCGGTAATACCGGAGTGGTCTGTAGAAGTTGGTTTTATGGAGAAAGGTCTGGAGAGCATGCAGCTGAAAGAGGTGAGCTGGAGGAACACAGAAAGCGTGAGAGGAGGTATAGAGATCCGGTCTGATGGTCAGGTGAAGTTTGATTGTGCTGAAATAATTAGTAGGTAAAGAGCTGGTAGAACACAGACAGCATCTGTGCAAAGTGGGAATAGATTCCGGTAATTCAATGTTAACAAAAGTTCAGGATACAATAACTACTCTCAAGGAGAGAGAGAGTGAAACAAGGCTCAGGTTATTCTCAATAATCAAGAAATTTAAAAGCACAAGAAGTGGAAAGTTATAGGGAGAGTGGAGAATGGGAGGTATTTAGGATTTAAAGGTACAGGGATGTTACATATCCCCCTCCTCAAGCAAGGAATCCACACAGAGGATTTAGCATGTGGTTTATTAGGGAACCTCTTGTGGAGGGAAGCCACCAATCTAGGAGCATGTATATCAGAAACTGGTACCCAGGAATTCTCTTCAGGTGGATATATTACACCATTTAACCAAGTATTCCAATCGATGATGTCAAAGTTTAGAGTCGAGAGAATTTGTTCAACTTCGTATTCCAAATGATCTCCACATTGAATAAGGGGTTCAGGTTTATGAGTTTTACGTGGGTCGTCCTTATGGGAGTAAACTTGAATGGATTTTATATGAGTCTGGCAAGGTCAAAACAACAGCTGATGGATTGATAATCTTTTCGATAGGGAAGGGACCAAATAATTAGTTGGCTAACTTCTTTGAGGGTACTCCCAAGTGTAAATGTTTGGTTGAAAGCCAAACCAAGTCACCAACTTTATATGTAGGTGCTGGTCTGTGACGTTTATCATAGTAAGTCTTTTGTTTAGCCTTAGCCTCAGAGAGATGAAGTTTAAGAATGTCAAGTAAAGTCTAGATTTTAGAGGCATTATCTTTTGAGCTGGAGAAGTATCTGAAACTGATGTTATAGAAATGGTGTTGGGATGATGACCATATGTGGCAAAAAGATGGGGTCATTTTAGTCAAACTATTTATGGAATTGTTATAAGAAAATTCAGCCATAGGTAATAAAGAAAACCAATCATCCTGGAGGTGTGAAATGTAGCATCATAAATATTGATCTAACATTTGATTTGTCCTTTCTGTAAGTCAATTGGTTTGTGGATAGTATGATGTGGAAAGTCTAGAATCAATTTGTAGTAATTTACAGAGAGCCTTCCAAAACTTTGAAGTAAACTGCCTTCCCCTATAAGTGATAATGGTATTAGGCAAGCCATGAAGCTTTACAATTTGTGAGAAAAAAGCTTTTGCTTGTAGGTGCCTAAGAGGAATGAAGTGTGCCAGTCTGGTTAGGTGATCTATTACAACCATAATAGTAGTATGTTGTTGAGATGGAGGTAATTCGACAATGAAGTCCATAGAGATGACTGTCCAAGGGGTCTCTGGTATTGAAAGTGGTGTAAGTAAGGCAAAAGTTTTTTTGCGCTCAGATTTGTTCCTGGCACAGGTATGACATGTCTTTACATATTCCTCAATCTGAGTATCCATATGAGGCCACCAGAAAGATCTACGGATCAAATAAATTGTTTTCTTAGTTCCTGGATGACTTGCTAAAAGAGTATCATGAAAATGTATCAAGATGGAATGACGAAGTTCTGAAGGAATATAAAGATTATTACCATGATAGTATAAACCAGTAGAGTTTTTGTTAAGATTCTTTATGGGAATATCAGTATCTGAGTCTAGAGATTTTAGTATAGCCACCTCCAGAGTAGTTAGAGTGGCAAGAAATTTTGTGGCTGGTAAAACGGATGTTTGAGAATTGGAGTTAGGTATAACTTCAGACACTTGAGATAAAGGGGCATATGTATTAAGGTCTGGCGGACCTGATCCGACACTTCGGATCAGGTCCACCAGACCTCGCTGAATACGGCGAGCAATAATTGATTCTCAATGCTTATACAAATATTTGTGAGTGTAAAAGAGGTTAGATCATCATGCCGATTTTTGTTGCTTTTCATGCCGATATTTGGCTTCATCTATTGGTCGTGACATCACGACTGTTTACAGGCGCTGCTATTGGTGGCTGAAGAGGGTGTGTAACTGTTGTTGATCCTAATTGGGTCTCACTTGGAGGAATGCTGTATTAACTAGTGTACATGTATATAATATTTCAGACAGTAAACTAAATTGCATTTAGATGTTATCAATGGATACATGTTTAATGTACATATATTTGTGTCATAAAATATCGTTCCTCACATTTTCCATGTTATAACTCTCTCTTCTCAGAGTGTCCTTAAAACAACTTGCGATCCCAATATTAATAGAATGAATCCCTAACTTTAGTGTGTCAAGTAACTTTGCGACCATATATTTCAGATAGATGTAGGCGCAGAGGTTTAATGTTATATACCAGATAAAATTGATGTCATACTTCATATAAAAAAAACTAAATAGACTGTTGACTATTTGTGTTCTGATGCTCATTATATCATATATGGTAGATGGAATATTAGTGTGGTTAAGCTCCTGTACGGCTAACATATCCAATACAGTTCAAGTGTATGTCAGGAGCTATCAGTGTGTACTGATTAATGAGATAGACATTATGATGGTCTTACTTATAGGCTATTCAATGATCTATACTCTCTGGGTTTCGGGACCCTAGAATAGATCCTAAGGTTCCTGCTATTAGAGAAACTATTGTTGGATTCACTAATTATGACCAAAAATATCAAAATTCTTAATCAAATTAGGTAAAAAGATGTTGTCTAGTAGTGTATGAAAGGAATAATGACTTAATTGTCAGTCAAATATCACTTTAGACTATAAGGTAAATAGAGGGGTTGTGATGCCCTCCCACCTTAGGCTATGATGAATCAATTGAGTGATACTCTCCATCTATTGTGTGCAGTGAATGGAGTGGGGAACCTTGGAGACCCAATACGGAGGGTACAAGAGTATACATATTCTCAATAGTAGGAATATTTGTATATGTATATATAGCTATATATATAGCCCTCCCACAGTGGCTAGTCAAATTTGTGTAAAATAAGTTAAAAAATACTGTATCTGTAAACTGGGGTGGCTATGTTAATACCAGTGGGTAGCTGTTTGATCTAGACTCTCATCTACATCTAGAGTAGGATTACAACATAATATGATACAAATTAATATGGAAGGAGAGGTGGATTATACTAGGCTCATATACCTTAGATACTGGAAATGTGTTCAATCCATCTTAGGAATAGATTGATCACTATATAAGAATAAAAAAGTATATTCAGAAGTGATAATAAGAACTAGCAAGAGCTAGTATGTGGAAGCAGTTCCAAAAGGCAGAGGGCAGAACTTATGTTTCAACTGTCAATATGATGATTCTTGGAAAAGATCAGAGGATTAGGACAGAACATATGTCTTGATTAGGTACTGGTTAGAATAGGAGTCCTTTTGATAGCCAGGTATTTTGGAAATATCAGACATATGATCTTGGAGATATCAGACATATGATCTGAATTTTTTGAGCAATTCACATCTTTATGGGGTTTAGGTCATACTGAAAAGGTGGGAGAGGTCTTCTTTATTATTTAATCCTTTTGGGAATAGGCAATCTAAATTGAAAATCCATTTGGATTCGGCAGTTAGCAATTTATTCTCAAAGTTGCCTCCTCTCCACCCTTTACTGACCTTTTGTATACCCATAAATGTCAGATCTTTTATATTTCCATTATGTTTTGTAGAAAAGTGTTTATACAATGCTGTTTCCATGTTACATTTTTGATTAACAGCAAATATTCGCGAATCCTGTCTCTGAGAGCTCTTGATGTTTGGCCCACATATTGCAGGCCGCAGGAACATTGCAACATGTATACTACACCCTTGTCTTGGCATCTAATCATGTCGTGGATCCTATATGTCTCCTTTGTGTTATGACATTCAAACGTTGTAGATTTGGTTCCACGTTTACACACTTTACAAGACAGACATGGAAAAAATCCTTTAATCTTTTTCCCAAAAACATCTTTGATTCCAGATGTTTTCTTCTTCTGTATACTAGGTGCTATTTTACTTCTTAAATTCTTTGTTTTTCTATAAATAAACCTGGGCTTCGAAGGTAGTCTTTCACCTATTACTTTGTCATCCTTTAGGAGTGCCCAATGTTTCTTGAAAATATTCTCAATGATGTTTTTATTCTCACTGTATTCAGTGATCATTGGGATGTTTAAGACATCACCTTCCTCCTCTGTCTTTCTTGTCTTTTTTCTGTATCTTGTCAGTTCAGCTCTTTCGATTTTACCAACTTCTTCGATCTTTTGATCCAACATAGTTTCATTGTACCCTCTTTCCAAAAATTTGGACTTGATCAATCTGGATTGTTCTTCCCATTTCTCTTGAGTGGAGCAGTTTTTCCTCATCCTCAATAGCTGCCCTTTCGGGATGTTGTTTTTCCAGTCTTTGTGATGGCAACTTGTTCTATGGATGTAGTTATTGCTATCCACTTCTTTGAAGTGTGTGATTGTTTAAATTTTTCCTTTGTTGATGATGATCTTGAGGTCCAGGAAGGTGAGTTCTGTAGTACTCCATTCGTACGTAAATTTCAGGTTATTCAAATTTTCATTCATAATTTCTATAGTGAAGTCCAAATCGATCTTTGTCCTCTTCCATATGATTAGAATATCATCTATGTAGCGTCGGTAGAGGACCAGGTCCGCGCTCGCCAGGCAAGACTCCCAGAAAATGTGTTCCCATTTTCCCATACATAGGTTCACGTAACTAGGCACGAACCTGGTCCCCATTGCCGTGCCACAGATTTGTTGGTAGTAATTTCCATTGTCACAGAAATAGTTGTGGTTCAAGATATATCTGATTCTCTCCAGAATGAATTTCCTTTGATCTATTGGAACTTCAGGATCTTTTTCAAGAAAGAATTCCACTGCTTTTATCCCTTGTTCATGTGGGATACTTGTATATAATGACGTGACGTCGCACTTCACCAGAATGTACCCATTTTCCCAAGGCAGTTCTTCCAACAGATTCAGTACCTGAGTTGAATCTTTGAGGTAAGATGGAAGCTGTCTAACATATTTTTGTAGATTTAAGTCTACATATTCTGATAAATTGCTACTCAGGGAACCTATACCAGAAATTATTGGTCTCCCTGGGGGTTGTTGAAGCGATTTGTGAATTTTCGGTAGATGATATATTACCGGAGTGATGGGGTGACTCACATTGATATAGTTAAATTCTTTCTCATTAAGTATTCCCAATCTTTTTGCTTCATTCAGCATCATCATTAATTCTTTTCTATATACTTCCACTAGATTGGATGACAATTTTTGATAGTCTTCCGATCACTAAGGATCCTTTCATTTTCCCGTCTGTAGTCGCTCTCGTTCATGATGACAATACCCCCTCCTTTGTCTGCAGGTTTGATCATTATATCATGGTTGTTTTCTAATCTTTTGATCGTTTTAATCTGTTGGTCTGTGAGGTTATGTCTCCTGATCTTCAGTTTCTTTGACTGTATATCTCTTATTTCCTTACACACTATAGTTTCAAAAGCCTCAATAGCCGCTCCTTTGCTATTAGTTGGATAGAAAACCGACTTAGGTTTTAGTTCAGTGTGTCTATAAATATCTGTCGTTTCTGTGTTAGTGTATTCTCTTGATGCCCAAACAGGTCTCTCCATTGGTGATTTAGAAAAACATCTTTTGAGTGTGAGCTTTCTAATAAACTCCTTCGTATTGATGAAGGTTTGGAACTTATCCAAACTTCTTGTCGGAGCAAATGAGAGTCCGAACCTAAGAACAGAGTTTTCATCATTAGTCAGTTCATGAGATTAAAGATCCCATCAGATTTTTTAGGATCTTTAAAAAAAAAAACCTAGCCTACAATAAACTACCAATGGCATGTTGCGGGGCATTGCCCCACAGAAATCAGCTCTTTTACCTGTAAAAATAAATACAACCCACCCAACAGTAAAACCCACCACCCACATAACCAACCCCCCCAAATAAAAGCCCTATCTAAAAAACCTAAGTTCCCCATTGCCCTGAAAAGGGCATTTGTATGGGCATTGCCTTTAAAAGAGCATTTAGCTCTTTTACTGCCCAGACCCTACTCTAAAAATAAAACCCACCCAAAAACCCTTAAATAAACCTAACACTAACTCCCAACGATCCACTTACAGCTCGCCAGAAACACGGGGCATCAAGCTCCATACAGAGCTTGATACCTATGCCCCAATGCGTCAGCCTTCATATTTTTTGATCCTGGTCTATAGGTAATGAGGAAGTCAAACCTATCAAAAAATAAGCTCCAGCCTGTCTGGAAGATAGTGTGGTATTTGTCTTTAAATATTCTAGATTTTTATGGTCAGTAAATATTAGGATTGGTTGTGAAGCTCCTTCGAGCAAATGATGCCAGGTTTCTAAAGCACATTTAATAGCCAAAAGTTATTTTTCACCAACTAAATAGTTGGTTTCTGCTGCTTGAAGGGTTCTTGAATAGAATGCAATGGAGAAGACTGGTTAGATCTTTAAGAGAGTACTGCTCCTATTCCAGTGTTAGATGCATCAACTTTGAGTATGTATTGATAGTGTGGATTTGGTAAATGAAGTATAGGAGCTGTAGAGAATTTAAATTTAAGTTCATCAAAAGCAGATTGTGCAGCTGAATTCCAAGTAAACTTTTGGTTATATTTTGTCAAATTAGTTAATGGTTTAACAATCAAAGAGAAATTAAGGATACATTTTCTGTAGAAATTTGAAAATCCCAGGAATCTTTGTAAAGCTTTTACTCTATTGGGTCTGAGCCAGTTTAGGATTGCTGAGATCTTATCAGGATCCATTTCTACTCCGTTGGAAGAGATTATGTATTCAAGGAATTTGATGCGGTTAACATGGAACTGGCATTTTTCTAGTTTAGCGAAAAGTTTATGGTCTCTAAGTCTGGTTAGATGTTTTATATGTTCTTGTATATCTTTAGACTATATCAAAATATCATCTAGGTATATAATTACACAAGTATCCATCAAATCTCTAAAGATGTCGTTGATGAAATACTGGAATGGGCATTACCCTATATTCAAAAAGTCTGTAACATGTCCGTTTTCCACTTGTCACCCTCTCGAATTCTAATGAGATTGTATGCGCCTTTTAGATCCAGCTTTGTAAATACAGTGGTATCTTTTAATCTTTCTAAGAGTTCTGGAATCAGAGGTAGTGGAAAACGAGTTTTAATTGTTATGCTATTTTAGTGACCTAATCTATTATCGGTCTTAAAGTAGAATCTTTATTTTTAACAAAAAAGATACCTACTATTGTCTCAAGTGTTTTAATTCAGACTCAGAAAGAGGATAAATCTTCCCAAAAGGAATCTGAGAGCCTGGTTTAATGTCAATCGGACAACCATATATCCTGTGAGGAGGCAGAATATCTGCTTCTTTTAAGTCAAACACTTCAGACAAGTCCTTATATTCTTGAGGTATGGCTATGTCTAAGTTGGAAATGGTTATTTGAGGATAATGTGTTTTGACAATAAGGGGAATTGAGGGTAACCCTGTTATTTTTCCAATCTATGACAGGATTATGTTTAGACAACCAAGGATAACCAAGTATAACTAAGTGTAGAGAGTGGGTATGATATTGAATGATAAATATTCTGTGTGTCCTTCTGGAGTAGATACAAGAAGAGGGATTGTGTGATGTTTTATAGAGCCATTCTGAATTAAGGAACCATCAATAACTTTCACAAATAAAAGTTTGTGTTTCAAAAAAATGGGAATTTTATTAACTGAGACAAATGCATGATTCATGAACACCCCGTAGGCTCCTGAGTCTATCATTGCTTCAGTCTTGAGTTGTTGCTGATCCCACTGTAATGAGACATGAGATAAAGGAATATTGGCTGTAAGTGAATTTATAGTAAAATTCTTACCCCATTTTGTCTGCCAAGGATTGGGCAATTAGAAACCAGATGATCCTTACGTACACAATATAGGCATAGATTTGCCAATCGGCGTCTGGATTTTTCCTCCTGTGACAAAGGACCTTTAATTGTACGAATCTCCATTGACATGTAGCTTGAAGTTGGTTTTTCTGAAATAGGTGTTGTAGGTTTTCTTGTGTAAGGTTCAGATGAGAGTCTTTCTGCTTTTCTTTCACAAATCCAATGGTCGAGTGTGATACTTAATTTGATTAACTCTTCCAAGGTACTTGGTAGCTCTATTCGTGATAATTCATCCTTTAAAGTCTCAGTGAGACCAAGCCTGAATTGGTTTCTTAAACTGATCTGATTCCACTCATAATCAGCTGACCACATCTGAAAATCTGTAACATATTCATCGACTGGTCTCTTTCCTTGCTTTAAGGCTCTTAAAGGGACACTGTACCGAAATTTTTTCTTTCATGATTCAGATTGAGCATGAAATTTTAAGCAACTTTCTAATTTACTCCTATTATCAAATTTTCTTTTATTTAAAATGCAAGAATGTAAGTTTAGATGCCGGCCCATTTTTGGTGAACAATTCATCCACCAATAAAAAATTGCTGTCCAGAGTACTGAACCCAAAAAAAAGCATAGATGCCTTCTTTTTCAAATAAAGATAGCAAGAGAACAAAGAAAAATTGATAATAGGAGTAAATTAGAAAGCTGCTTAAAATTGCATGCTCTTTCTGAATTACAAAATAAAAATTTTGGGTTCAGTGTCCCTTTAAGTGATTATCAGCATTTAACTGTTTATTAAAATCTTCATAAAGTGTTTTCATGTCAGAAAAAAAATCTACAATTGAATTCAGAATTGGGTCATTTATCTAAAAAAAAATTGATCAGCCCAGGTTCTGGGCTCGCCAGATAAGTAAGAGATTGTAGTGCAAACTTTTAACCCATCAGTTGTATATGTACGTGGTTTCATTGTGAATAATAGGTTGCAAGAATTTTTGAAACTTCTAAATTCTGATCTTTTCCCAGTGAATACCTTTGGGGGATTTATGTGAGGTTCTGGAGTTTCTGGGGTTCAGGAGACATTAAATTTTTCATTACATTTTTTAACACTGTGTTTTCTGCCTGTACTTCCTTCAGTGAGACCTCTGGCTAAGTAATCAATCTTTTGATTGAATGTGTTCAGCTGTGTGGTTAATTCTGCTGGATCCATTCTATACAGCCAATAGAATGCGAGGTCAATCCAATTGGCTGATTGGATCAGCCAATCGGATTGAACTTCAATCTGATTGGCTGATTGCATCAGCCAATCAGATTTTTCCTACCTTAATTCCGATTGGCTGATAGGATCCTATCAGCCAATCGGAATTCGAGGGATGCCATCTTGGATGACGTCATTTAAAGGAACCTTCACTCGGACTTAGGACATCGTACGAAGAGGATGGCTCTGCGTTGGATGGATTCAAGATGGCTCCACTCCGGTTGATTGAAGATTGAAGATGCCGCTTGGATGAAGACATCTCCCGCTTGGAGGACCTCTTCTGCCCCGATCGGATGAAGACTTCTGCCGCTCCGGATGTCCACTTCTGGCACATCGGTGCCCGGCTGGGTGAACACGGCTCCAGTTAGGGTGATCTTAAGGGGGGGGTAGTGTTAGGTTTAGGTTATTAATTTGGGGGGCTTTTTATTTTATTAGGGGGCTTAGATTAGGTGTAATTAGTTTAAACTTCTTGTAATTCTTTTTTTTTGTAATTTAGTGGGGGGGGGGTTTGTACTATAGTTTAGTTTATTTAATTGTATTTTAGTTTAGATAATTGTAGGTAGTTTATTAATTAATTTATTGATAGTGTAGTGTTAGGTGTATTTGTAACTTAGGTTAGGATTTATTTTACAGGTAATTTTGTAATTATTTTAACTAGGTAGCTATTAAATAGTTATTAACTATTTAATAGCTATTGTACCTAGTTAAAATAAATACAAAGTTGCCTGTAAAATAAATATAAATCCTGAAATAGCTACAATGTAACTATTAGTTATATTGTAGCTATATTAGGGTTTATTTTATAGGTAAGTATTTAGTTTTAAATATAATTAATTAATTTAATGATAGTAAATTTAGTTAGTTTAATTTAAATTATATTTAAGTTAGGGGGGTGTTAGGGTTAGGGTTAGACTTAGGTTTAGGGGTTAATAACTTTATTATAGTAGCGGCGACGTTGGGGTGGGAGATTAGGGGTTAATTATTGTTGGTAGGTGGCGGCGATGTTAGGGAGGGCAGATTATGGGTTAATAAAATGTATTATAGTGTTTTTGCGAGGTGGGAGTGTGGCGGTTTAGGGGTTAATACATTTATTATAGTGGCGGCGAGGTCCGGTCGTCAGATTAGGGGTTAATAAGTGTAGGTAGGTGGCGGCAATGTTGGGGGGGCAGATTAGGGGTAATAAATATAATATAGGTGTCGACGATGTTAGGGACAACAGATTAGGGGTTCATAGGGATAATGTAGGTTGCGGCGGTGTACGGAGCGGCAGATTAGGGGTTAATAATAAAATGCAGGTGTCAGCGATAGCGGGGGCAGCAGATTAGGGGTTAATAAGTGTAAGGTTAGGGGTGTTTAGACTCGGGGTTCATGTTAGGGTGTTAGGTGTAGACTTAGAAAGTGTTTCCCCATAGGAAACAATGGGGCTGCGTTAGGAGCTGAACGCTGCTTTTTTGCAGGTGTTAGGTTTTTTTTCAGCCAGCTGGGAAACTTTGGTCCAAATGTGCAGTGCGAGTCAGTAGGGTTTGCAGGGCTAGTGCAAATCGATCCAAGCGGTGATCCTGTTTATCCATCCTGGAAATGGATAAAATGGTAGGTAAAGGTGGATTATTAGCACCATCAAGATTTATGGCCCTTGCGTAATGTCAGGGTGCCAACAATCAGACGAGATGAGAAGTGCAAAAATAATCACACCTTTATTAATAACAAAAAATAATAAAAAGTCCACAAGTCAAACAACAAGCCAGGAGTCAAAGCCAGAGCTGGTAGTCAGATGAGCCCAGTCAGGAGCCAAAGCGAGTAGTCAGACGTGCCGGAATCAGGAAGAAGGAGAACAGCAGAGTCAGGAACAAGCCAGAGATCAGGAACCAGGAGGGACGTCAGACAGCCAGGTAATACACAGGAACTGGAACTCACAAACAGGTCTGAGACAACACAAGGGCAAAGCATACTGAACAGAGGCCCTTTAAATAATAAGTGATGACATCACAATTCTGAGACTGCAACCTGTCTCACATGGATGATGTACACTAGTCTGGCCATAAGAGGGTGTGCAGGAAATGAGCAGCATCACACACTCTCCACCAGACTCAGCAAGAGAGGTGAGTAAAATGGCTGCCAGCAGCACATGGCAAACAAAGCAGGGAAAAAACCCTGACAGATCCATCTTCATCCCTGTGGCGCTCCATCTTCATCCATCGCAGGACCATCTTCTTCAATCTTCATCCAGGCAGCGGTCCATCTTCTATATTCATCCCAGTGGGGCTGTGAAGTCTTCAGTGAGGTCGGCGGGAACATAGGTGGTCCTCTTAAGAGCATCGACAGGGAGCTCCTCTTCATGCGGTCTCCGGCCGCACACTGCAGATTGAATACAAGGTACCCCTTTTATATAGGGGTACCCTTGCATTCCAATTATCTGATTTGATTCTTCAAATTCAATTCAGTGAATAGGATGAAAACAGCTTTCATTGTATTGGCTGATTTGAATTTGATCAGCTATTGTAGTTTATTTGTAGATTAGGGCTTTTTCTGTTTTTGTTTTATTTGTTTTTTTAGGGGTGTTTGAATAGGAATATTTTTTTACTTTCGATAATTTCGTTTGTTATAAGGGTTGGTGTAAGGGTAGTTTTTTTTTATTTATTGTAATGGTAGTTTTTTTATTTTTTGTTATGGTAAGGTTTTTTTAATTTTTGTAATGTAGGTTTATTTTTGTAATGTAGGTTTATTTTTGTAATGTAGGATTTTTATTTTTTGTAAAAAATTTTTAAGCTTAGGTTTTAATTTTCTTTTACAGGTAAGCTTTTATTTTTTTTAAGGTAGTATATTTTTCATTGTGTATTTTAATTGGGGTCAAGTTATGGGGTGTTAGGTAAGGCGGTTTAGGAGTTAATAGTGTATTTATCTACTTTGCGATGTGGGAGCATGGCGGTTTAGGGATTAATAGTTTTATTTAGTGTTTGCGATGTGGGAAGATGGTGGTTTAAGAGGTAATAGTTTTATTTAGTGTTTGCTGTGTGGGGGATGGCAGTTTAGGGGTTAATCATTTAATTTAGTGTTTGCGATGTGGGGGGGGATTGCCGGTTTAGGAGGTAATAGTTTTATTTAGTGTTTGCTGTGTGGGGGTATGGCGGTTTAGAAGTTAATAGTGTATTAAGCTACTTTGCAATGTGGGGGGATGGCGGTTTAGGAGTTAATAGTTTTATTTAGTGTTTGCGATGTGGGAGGATGGCGGTTTAGGAGGTAATAGTTTTATTTAGTGTTTGCTGTGTGGGGGATGGTGGCTTAGAGGTTAATCGTGTATTTAGATACTTTGAGATGTGTGGGGATGGCGGTTTAGTGATTAATAGTGTCGTTTTTGGGTGTGAGTGTACTTTGTAAGGCATTATTTATGTGTTTTGTGAAACTTTTTTGTTTTGCACATAACTACAGCTCTTTGAGTTCGGAATGAATTGTTGCAGAAAAAAACATATAGCTCGCAGAAAAGCCATACTGCACCACTTGTAATCTAGGTCAGTGTTTGCTGTATCTCTCCTCCTGTTTATAGTAATTTAACAAACTACAGCCTAGCTCCTCCCCTGCACCCTGTTCTCAGAGTGTCTATTATTGGCTATTAGAACAGTGAATCTAAGGTAGTTTTATGTCACTTCAGTTCTATGGCCTCTATTTATCAAGCTGTCAACCGCAAATACGCTGGAATTCCGCAGCGTATTTGTGGCGAGCCTGATTTGCCGTAGTTATCAAACCCTACAGACCGGCAAAAGTAGAATTTAGTGACGTAACATATGATCCGGCGGACTCAGTCCGACATAGATCGATGTTTACGTCACTACAGATGTTCCGAACGCAAGTTCGGCACTATCTGACTACTTTTGGTAGTTATCAAATACCTACCAGGTACACTCGCCACTATTCCGGCCCAGCATACCTGGTTTTCAATCCGCCGGCGGCGGATGCCATAGGAATCAATGGGAGTCTGACAGCAGCGAAAGTTCATGTTCGCTGCTGCCCGATATCCCATTGATTCCTATGGGAACGTCCACACCTAACACCCTAACATGTACCCCGAGTCTAAACACCCCTAATCTGCCACCCTCTACACCACCACCACGAACATTATACTTATTAACCCCTAAACCGCCGCTCCCGGAGCCCACCGCAACTCTATTAAAGTGTTTAACCCCTAATCCGCTCCCGGACCCTGCCGCAACTCTAATAAATATATTAACCCCTAAACCGCCGCTCACGGAGCCCACCGCCACCTACATTACACCTATTAACCCCTAATCTGCCACCCCCCATACCGTCGCCACCTATATAAAGTTATTAACCCCTATCCTGCCAATCCCGGACCCCGCTGCAACTAAATAAATTGTTTAACCCCTAAACTGCCGCTCCCGGAGCCCACCGCCACCTACATTATATTTATTAACCCCTAATCTGCCCCCCCTACACCGCCACCACTATAATAAACAAATTAACCCCTAAATCTAAGTCTAACCCTAACTTAAATATAATTTTAATAAATCTAAATAAATATTCCTATCATTAACTAAATAATTCCTATTTAAAACTAAATACTTACCTATAAAATAAACCCTAAGCTAGCTACAATATAACTAATAGTTACATTGTAGCTAGTTTAGGGTTTATTTTTTATTTTACAGGCAACTTTGTATTTATTTTAACTAGGTACAATAGTTATTAAATAGTTATTAACTATTTAATAACTACCTAGCTAAAATAAATACAAATTTACCTGTAAAATAAATCCTAACCTAAGTTACAATTACACCTAACACTACACAATAATTAAATTAATTAAATAAATTAACTACAATTAAATACAATTAATTAAAACTAAATAAAATTAACTAAAGTACAAAAAAAAAAAAACTAAATTACAGAAAATAATAAAATAATTAAAATTTTCTTAAACTAATTACACCTAATCTAATCCCCCTAATAAAATAAAAAAGCCCCCCAAAATAATAAAAATCCCTACCCTATACTAAACTACAAATAGCGCTTAAAAGGGCTTTTTGTGGGGCATTGCCCCAAAGTAATCAGCTCTATTACCTGTAAAAAAAAATAACAATCCCCCCCAACATTACAACCCACCACCCACACACCCAACCCTACTCTAAAACCCACCCAATCCCCCCTTAATAAAACCTAACACTACCCTCTTGAAGATCACCCTACCTTGAGACGTCTTCACCCAACCGGGCCTAAGTCCTCAATGAAGCCAGGCGAAGTCTTCATCCAACCAGACAGAAGAGGTCCTCTAGATGGGCAGAAGTCTTCATCCAGGCGGCATCTTCTATCGTCATCCATCCGACGAGGAGCGGCTCCATCTTGAAGACATCCAACGTGGAGTATCCATCCAGACCGACGACTACCCGGTTCCTTTAAATGACGTCATCCAAGTTGGCGTCCGTTGAATTCCGATTGGCTGATAGAATTCTATCAGTCAATCGGAATTAAGGTAGGAAAAATCCTATTGGCTGATGCAATCAGCCAATAGGATTGAAGTTCAATCCTAATGGCTGATGCAATCAGCCAATAGGATTGAACTCGCATTCTATTGGCTGATTGGAACAGCCAATAGAATGCTAGCTCAATCCTATTGGCTGATTGCATCAGCCAATAGGATTTTTCCTACCTTAATTCCGATTGGCTGATTGAATTCGTTCAGCCAATCAGAATTCAAGGGACGCCATCTTGGATGACGTCATTTAAAGGAACCGTCATTCGGCAGGTAGTCGTCGGTCTGGATGGATGCTCCACATCGAATGTCTTCAAGATTGTTTTTTTTTTGTACTTTAGTTAATTTTATTTAATTGTAATTAATTTATTTTAATTTAGGGAATTAATTTAATTATAGTGTAGTGTTAGGTGTAATTGTAACTTAGGTTAGGTTTTATTTTACAGGTACTTTTGTATTTATTTTAAATAGAAAGTTATTAAACAGTTAATAAATATTTAATAACTATTCTTCCTAGTTAAAATAAATACAAAGTTGTCTGTAAAATAAAAATAAATTCTAAAATAGCTGCAATGTAACTATTAGTTATATTGTAGCTAGCTTAGGGTTTATTTTATAGGTTAGTATTTATTCTTAAATAGGTATAATTTATTTCATGATAGGAATATTTATTTACATTAATTTAAATTATATTTAAGTTAGGGGGTATTAGGGTTAGGGTTAGACTTAGGCTTAGGGGTTAATACATTTTAATATAGTGGCGGCGACATTGGGGGCGGGAGATTAGGGGTTAATAAATTTAATGTAGGTGGCGGTGGTGTAGGGGGGTCAGATTAGGGGTTAATACATTTAATGTAGGTGGCGGCGGTGTAGGGGGGTCAGATTAGGGGTTAATAAATTGAATGTAGGTGGCGGCGGGGTCCGTGAGTGGCGGTTTAGGGGTTAATACATATAATGTAGGTGGCGGTGGGCTCCGGGAGTGGTGGTTTAGGGGTTAAACACTTTATTAGAGTTGCGGTGGGCTCCGGGAGCAGCGGTATAGGGGTTAATAACTTTAGGTGCGGTGGGCTCCGGGAGTGGCGGTATAGGGGGTAAAAAAATATAGTATAGTGTGGGTGCTTAGTGACAGGGTACCAAGAAAAATGTGAATATGCCGATGAGCAGCGAGATCGATGACTGTTAGTTAACAACAGTCCGCTGCTCATCGCTCCGTACTTGGTGCGCGGCTTTTTGACAGCTTTCTTGATAATTTTGGCAAACGTATTCAGGTCAGCGGCAGCGATGTTAGGCGATCTTAGGCAAGCGTATTGGTGCTGTCGAATGCAAGAAAGTCGACGGCTTGATAACTAGAGGCCTATGTCTTTAAGCCCTCATCAGAGCCTTGCAATAGTGTAATATATAGGGAAGTGATAAAAGTAGAGAGTCAAAATTGGAACCCAAAAGGGAACCAAATAAGGGGTGCGCTAAATAGTAGCAAAAATAGTCTGTGCACAAACCGTCAATCAATGTGTGAAGACGGACAAAGACTGGTGGCTCCAAAGTCTAGCACAAAACTGTGGCGGCAGCTCCTCTAGTCCTCGGTGTGAAGATTCTGAAAAATTAGAAATGAAAAGAGGGCGCCACATAGCGTAATATAGTCTGGTCATCAGCAAATGAGAAGAATCAGAAAGGCTTACCAGAGGAATATGCACCGTACTATGACCGGTGCTAACGAGCAGACTAACTCTCACAGTGGTTAGCACACTGATGGATCTGTGGTATGCTACGTCTGGATCAGACAGGTGAGCCTCTGTGTAACTCTGGACGGGGTAATCACCTTCTGGTGGAGAGTTTTATTGCAAGACTGCAATATGTGTAAAATCCGTTAGCCCTACACCAGCAGGCATAAAAAGCAAGACAACTTCCGTGGACTAAAATAAACTTTAATCCATATGATTATTGCTACGCATTTCTCAACCGTAAACTGGTCATTTCATCAAGCATTAAAACAATCGATACAATCGGTACAAATTTAAAACCTTAAATACAGGTGTGTTTAAAACGGAAGTTGTCATGATACCTAAAAAGAGACCAATGATAGCATGGTATACACTGTGTTAATTGTAAGCACTGATTAAAATATTCACCTGTGAACCACCCCATTGATGAAATACAATTATATATCACTGAAGTAACGATAATGGAACATTGTAGAACCTGACACCCTATTGAAAAATTGGTCATATCTATATCTAAGTTCATATTCTAATAAATAGACCTGAAAAATGTGTGTTGTTTGGGAAAAAAGGAAAGAAAAAGAGCGCAACGGAGTTGTAATGTAAAAATGATACACCTAGTGTGTAGTGTTAAATATAAATAGCTTAAGCTGTATGTAAATGCAAGAATATGTAAATTTGAAGACCGGAACTTCACGGCTCCTGGAAAGACACACAAAGCACGATAATATTAATTAGACTTTGGTGGCTCTAATTTATAATGGTAGGACTAATACGTGGCTTATTTGTTTAAAAATAAACTCATTGTTGAAATTGCTGTAAACAAACTATACAGAGTATCTAGTTTGGAATTTGATTATAATTGAACATACATTTATTAAATTTGCATTGACAAATTTAATGCATTAATTTTGAGAAAAATAAATATATGTGTACCTAAATTGGCATGCTGGATAATAGAAGTAAAAATCCAATATAATTTCTTTGAAAAGGATTCATGTGAATATAGTGAATTTATTTCATTTTTTGTATTTGTCATCGAAATTATTTGTTTATTTGTAACATTATCTCGTAAGATCGCTGTAATGTCTTTTTAAACATTTCCAAAATTTTTTCACCTAATGAACATAGAACACTGCAAATATTAAACATTGCATGAACTTTTTCTGTTTCAAAAGTATCCGAATGTATATAATACTGTGCATGTGTGTCCATAGTGCCATTTAACGGGTATATAGTCCTAATGAAAATTGCTTAGGGATCCATGGCTAATGGTACAGATTCAGTGAATAATGTAAAGGAATAAAAATGTATGTAATTAATTTGTTTGGCTTGTATTTTTCCAGTATAAAATGTTTTTTGAAACACTGATGTGTGTGTGGTATAGATAATAACCAGTCTTGCCATGTAATTGCGGTTTAAATGAAAAATTCGTTATTCTTTGAAACTATATTTGCGATTATAGTTAAGATGTACTGTTAAAATTCGTTATTATCTGAAACTAATACGTACTAAATAAAATGCATGGTCTGGGATATATGATTTGAAACTAGCACATGCAAATTAAAATACATGGTCTGGGAAATAAAGGAATAAGAACGTGAAGAGAAAGTGTCTAGAACTAGATAATAACGAATTTTAACAGTACATCTGAACTATAATCGCAAATATAGTTTCAAAGAATAACGAATTTTTCATTTAAACCGCAATTACATGGCAAGACTGGTTATTATCTATACCACACACACATCAGTGTTTCAAAAAACATTTTATTCTGGCAAAATACAAGCCAAACAAATTAATTACATACATTTTTATTCCTTTACATTATTCACTGAATCTGTACCATTAGCCATGGATCCCTAAGCAATTTTCATTAGGACTATATACCCGTTAAATGGCACTATGGACACACATGCACAGTATTATATACATTCGGATACTTTTGAAACAGAAAAAGTTCATGCAATGTTTAATATTTGCAGTGTTCTATGTTCATTAGGTCAAAAAATTTTGGAAATGTTTAAAAAGACATTACAGCGATCTTACGAGATAATGTTACAAATAAACAAATAATTTCGATGACAAATACAAAAAATGAAATAAATTCACTATATTCACATGAATCCTTTTCAAAGAAATTATATTGGATTTTTACTTCTATTATCCAGCATGCCAATTTAGGTACACATATATTTATTTTTCTCAAAATTAATGCATTAAATTTGTCAATGCGAATTTAATAAATGTATGTTCAAATATAATCAAATTCCAAACTAGATACTCTGTAAAGTTTGTTTACAGCAATTTCAACAATGAGTTTATTTTTAAACAAATAAGCCACGTATTAGTCCTACCATTATAAATTAGAGCCACCAAAGTCTAATTAATATTATCGTGCTTTGTGTGTCTTTCCAGGAGTCGTGAAGTTCCGTTCTTCAAATTTACATATTCTTGCATTTACATACAGCTTAAGCTATTTATATTTAACACTACACACTAGGTGTATCATTTTTACATTACAACTCCGTTGCGCTCTTTTTCTTTCCTTTTTTCCCAAACAACACACATTTTTCAGGTCTATTTATTAGAATATGAACTTAGATATAGATATGACCAATTTTTCAATAGGGTGTCAGGTTCTACAATGTTCCATTATCGTTACTTCAGTGATATATAATTGTATTTCATCAATGGGCTGGTTCACAGGTGAATATTTTAATCAGTGCTTACAATTAACACAGTGTTTACCATGCTATCATTGGTCTCTTTTTAGGTATCATGACAACTTCCGTTTTAAACACACCTGTATTTAAGGTTTTAAATTTGTACCGATTGTATCGATTGTTTTATGCCTGATGAAACGACCAGTTTACGGTCGAGAAACGCGTAGCAATAATCATATGGATTAAAGTTTATTTTACTCCACGGAAGTTGTCTTGCTTTTTATGCCTGCTGGTGTAGGGCTAACGGATTTTACACATATTGCAGTCTTGCAATAAAACTCTCCACCAGAAGGTGATTACCCCATCCAGAGTTACACAGGGGCTCACCTGTCTGATCCAGACGTAGCATACCACAGATCCATCAGTGTGCTAACCACTGTGAGAGTTAGTCTGCTCGTTAGCACCGGTCATAGTATGGTGCATATTCCTCTGGTAAGCCTTTCTGATTCTTCTCATTTGCTGATGACCAGACTATATTACGCTATGTGGAGCCCTCTTTTTCATTTCTAAGTGATAAAAGTGATGGACATTTATCAAATAATTGATTAGAAGATGGTATTATGTCTCATTATAACTTTACTACAATAGTGCAAGAATCCTATTTTATGATCTTTTGGAGGAATTAATGACTGTTAATAGTAAAAGTTTTGTAAATATATGTGCAGATGTATTATTTGTTTACATTAGACAATAATACATGTTGACTAGTGCAGACTGTTTTCTGTTTACTACTAGTAAAAATTCTAAAGTCAAGGAATTATTTTTATTCTTTAACATTTTTGAAAGTCTGTTTTTGCATATTGCTTTCCTCCATGTGACATCTCTTCCTGTGATGTCTCTTCCTGTGATGTCTCTTCCTGTGATGTCTCTTCCTGTGATGTCTCTTCCTGTGATGTCTCTTCCTGTGACGTCTCTTCCTGTGATGTCTCTTCCTGTGATGTCTCTTCCTGTGACATCTCTTCCTGTGACATCTCTTCCTGTGACGTCTCTTCCTGTGATGTCTCTTCCTGTGACATCTCTTCCTGTGACATCTCTTCCTGTGACGTCTCTTCCTGTGATGTCTCTTCCTGTGATGTCTCTTCCTGTGACGTCTCTTACTTTAGCAGGATTAATTTAAGCTCAACTGGAGCTTTCTTGTTGTTGTAAATATATATTCATATTTGTATAGGTACAAATCTTAATATCTGTCTTTTTTCAACCTCATCTACTATGTTACTATGTTACTGAATATGAAGAATGACTGAAAATGATCAAATTCTAAATTTTGATTGCGCTTTCTTTGGTTAGGAGATGTCTGTATTTGCAATGCCATTCTGTCTAGAAGCTTTACCACTAATTAAAATGTATACATAAATATTTTTTGTATTGCTGTTTTATTAAACCTCTACTGGCTAGTTAGCCATATAAAATGCTATGTGTGTGTGTGTGTGTATATATATATATATATATATATATATATATATATATACAGTATATATATATATAAACCTTCTGTTATTCTGCTGCAAGGGTTAACTGAACTCTATACTTTGCTCAGCCCTGCATCACATGATTGTGAGAGCCAATCTGACTTTAAAGGGACATTATACACTCTGGTTTTTTTTTTTTTGCATAAATGTTTTGTATATGATCTATTTATATAGCCCTTAAAGTTGTTGTTTTTTAAAAATGGATAGTTTTACTTATTTTTAAATAACATTGCTCTGATTTTCAGACTCCTAACCGAGCCCCAAAGTTTTAGGAGAATACCGACGTATACCTACTCCAGCTTGCTTCTGTATGTGTAAAGGGTCTTTTCATATGCAAAGGAAGGGGGAGGGGGGAGTGTCTGATATTTCCCACTTGCAGTGGGTGTTCCAGTAACCTTTTAAACAGAGCTAAACTGGAAGCTTCTAAGAAAGTTTTAAACGGTTTTATACTGGATTTTTATATCAGTATCTGTGTCTATTATAGGGTGACCATATTGCCACTTTAAAAAGGGACACATATGAAAAATACATATGTCAGGGCTCTCTTCAGGGCTGGTTAAATATATGTTTTGTATAAGAACCCTGACATATGTATTTTTCATATGTGTCCCTTTTTAAAGCAGCAATATGGTTACCCTAGTCTATTACATGCAGTTATATGAAAATTGGTGTATACTGTCCCTTTAACTTTCAGAAATTTACTGAAAGTTTAGTTTTGGTCAGTGCTGTGACAGTAATGGTGAGAGCTGGATGTGTGAAACTGCAGAAGTGATACAAGCCGCATCCAGGAGCTTGCATGTAGGGTTGCCACCCAGCCGGAATTTTACCGGCACAGCCAGTAATTGGTGATTAGGAGCCGGTGCCGGCATTAGTAAAATACCAGCAATTGAAAAGCCATTTTTTCTTTTAAATTCTAACGACGCACTGCTGATCTCTGTGACACATTGGGGAATTCATTACAGATCACCGCCATCTGGCACAGACTTGTCAAGTTGTCACACAAATATCGGGAAAAGGATAACACACAAACCATTTCCAAGCAACTGTTGCCCAATCCTGAACTCACTGAGTGAGCATGCAGGTTAAAAATTAAACAGTGAGCTGCTTCCTCAAATTTATATGTTACGTGGTGTTGCCCGAAAACTCTTAAACTTAATTTGATCAGATGCTCTGATTTTGTTAAGAAAGAGAGGCTTGGCGCACAGAAATAGTACCTACTTAGTAGGGGTCACATTGAGTCTAGTGGGAACACTGACCAGCTGTCATTATTATTAAATCATTGCTGCCCAGGCTGTTACAGGGCGGCAGTGCGGCAAACACTCGGCTCACGTTTAACACAAAAAGTCTGCTTGTCACCATTGGTGAAGCACACCTGCTTGCTTACCGGTTCGTGCGATATTGTTCCAAAATTTTCCCAGAATCGCACAAACCGGTATGCAAGCCGGTGGTTTGCACTACTTGGTGACAAGCAGACTTTTAGTGTTAAATGTGAGCCGAGTAGGTGCTGCCCTGTCGCAATGTAACAGCCTGGGCCGCAATGATTTATAATGACAGCTGGTCAGTATCACAGCGCTCAGCAGCGCTCAGAAGCGCAGCGCGCTTTATAGGCAGCTGAGAGCAATGAACAGGCGCTAGGTGTAATGTGCGTGGGACTGGGAGGTGGGCACAGTGCAGAGCAGGAAATCCTCATATAACTCAGAGGATCATTTGGCAGATGCTCTGCTGACTACTTTGCACAGACACAGCCAGGAGTCAGTGTTACTCAGAGTGTCTGTAAGGCAATTGTTAAATTTTGTGGCCTGGAGAGGAACTAAAAAGAAAGGTAACATAAAATGTTGCCATCACCAAAGGTCTTGAAACTAGGCAGCCCCTGTTTAATTGTTATTATTATATTTCTAAACCACTATAGTAGGTAATAAAGACATTTCCAACACAGTACATCAATATATTGTTTGAGGGATTTCTGTAAAATCTACTATAATGTCTAAGTAATTAAGCACTTGGTAAGTTGGCATTGGCAGTGAAACTTTATAATCACTATATTAACTTGGATGTGGTGAAGGAAAATATGAATAAAAAAAACTTTTAAAGCTAGAATTGTGTCTCCCTCTCTATCTATCTATCTATCTATCTATCTATCTATCTATCTATATAAACACACACACACAAACACACCTATCCCTATATATATATATATATATATATATATATATATATATATATATATATATACAGTATATATACAGTATATATATATATATATATATATAATGAGTGTGTGTATATGAATGTATTTTCATGTATTTATATATATATAGCAATCTCAATTACAGACCAGAACTCCCTGCAGCTTCCAGGGTGCACTTAAACAGTAGCATACATTTCCAAATCATCAAGACACTCTCCGGTTTTGAAGAACATCAAATATCTGTTTATATATATATATATATATATATATATATATATATATATATATACAGGGAGTGCAGAGTTATTAGGCAAATGAGTATTTTGACCACATCATCCTCTTTATGCATGTTGTCTTACTCCAAGCTGTATAGGCTCGAAGAGCCTACTACCAATTAAGCATATTAGGTGATGTGCATCTCTGTAATGAGAAGGGGTGTGGTCTAATGACATCAACACCCTATATCAGGTGTGCATAATTATTAGGCAACTTCCTTTCCTTTGGCAAAATGGGTCAAAAGAAGGACTTGACAGGCTCAGAAAAGTCAAAAATAGTGAGATATCTTGCAGAGGGATGCAGCACTCTAAAAATTGCAAAGCTTCTGAAGCGTGATCATCGAACAACAAGCGTTTCATTCAAAATAGTCAACAGGGTCGCAAGAAGCGTGTGGAAAAACCAAGGCGCAAAATAACTGCCCATGAACTGAGAAAAGTCAAGCGTGCAGCTGCCAAGATGCCACTTGCCACCAGTTTGGCAATATTTCAGAGCTGCAACATCACTGGAGTGCCCAAAAGCACAAGGTGTGCAATACTCAGAGACATGGCCAAGGTAAGAAAGGCTGAAAGATAACCACCACTGAACAAGACACACAAGCTGAAACGTCAAGACTGGGCCAAGAAATATCTCAAGACTGATTTTTCTAAGGTTTTATGGACTGATGAAATGAGAGTGAGTCTTGATGGGCCAGATGGATGGGCCCGTGGCTGGATTGGTAAAGGGCAGAGAGCTCCAGTCCGACTCAGACGCCAGCAAGGTGGAGGTGGAGTACTGGTTTGGGCTGGTATCATTAAAGATGAGCTTGTGGGGCCTTTTCGGGTTGAGGATGGAGTCAAGCTCAACTCCCAGTCCTACTGCCAGTTTCTGGAAGACACCTTCTTCAAGCAGTGGTACAGGAAGAAGTCTGCATCCTTCAAGAAAAACATGATTTTCATGCAGGACACTGCTCCATCACACGAGTCCAAGTACTCCACAGCGTGGCTGGCAAGAAAGGGTATAAAAGAAGAAAATCTAATGACATGGCCTCCTTGTTCACCTGATCTGAACCCCATTGAGAACCTGTGGTCCATCATCAAATGTGAGATTTACAAGGAGGGAAAACAGTACACCTCTCTGAACAGTGTCTGGGAGGCTGTGGTTGCTGCTGCACGCAATGTTGATGGTGAACAGATCAAAACACTGACAGAATCCATGGATGGCAGGCTTTTGAGTGTCCTTGCAAAGAAAGGTGGCTATATTGGTCACTGATTTGTTTTTGTTTTGTTTTTGAATGTCAGAAATGTATATTTGTGAATGTTGAGATGTTATATTGGTTTCACTGGTAAAAATAAATAATTGAAATGGGTATATATTTATTTTTTGTTAAGTTGCCTAATAATTATGCACAGTAATAGTCACCTGCACACACAGATATCCCCCTAAAATAGCTATAACTAAAAACAAACTAAAAACTACTTCCAAAACTATTCAGCTTTGATATTAATGAGTTTTTTGGGTTCATTGAGAACATGGTTGTTGTTCAATAATAAAATTAATCCTCAAAAATACAACTTGCCTAATAATTCTGCACTCCCTGTATATAAAACACGGAAGGGGGCTGCACTCTCAGACCGGACCAGATACACATTCCATGACCCTGCAACATGCTCAGCCCTGGGTGCTCACTGGCACTCACAGGAAGCTGTGCTGTCACCAGAGTCACAGGCAGTTAACCCCAGACAGGTCTGGGTGCAAGAACCATAGGGAAAATTACAAAACAAATTAATAAAACACATAGAGAAAGTCCAGCACTCACTTACAAGGTCTCAGCTAAGATTAAAAGCAAATATGGAAGGGTTAGATACCGCATTTGGCCAAATGGGACAAGCTCAGGTACCACGTCAAGGTCCCTTTCAAAAACCTGGGGCCCGAAAACAGTCACACAATGCAAGCTCTCAATCCAACAAACTGGGAACAAGTGAAGGGTGCACAGGCTTATGTAATCACCCCAGACATATACAAAACACGGAAGGGGACTGCACTCTCAGACTGGACCGTGTACACATTCTATGACCCTGCGACATGCTCAGCCCTGGGTGATGGGGTTATGGGGCATATTTATCAAAGCGTCAACCTCAGTGCATTCGCCAGTGTCAATACGCTCGCCAGACATCTCTGACGCGGATCCACATACGATCTCCTTATTTCTAAAAAAACATCAAAAACACACGCGTGAAGTATGGCGCGATGAGCATCGGACTGTTGTTAACTAACAGTCATCGATGACGTGGTTATTTGGGTTTTTCCCAACTTTATTTATACCATTTCATTACTGTCCATGAACAAGCACATTTCTCTAAAGTTAATCTTTTATTTTTCATCTGTTAATGTCCAAGAAATAGATAGATTTATACCTCAACAAACAATATCTCATAGAAAGTTATTTTTATATTTATTTGTTAGATGATACTTTCATATAAATTAATGTGTTTTTGTATTTCTAGAAGTCATGATATGCTTTTATCTCATGGTTATTTTTTTATAAATGATTATTAATGCTAGAATTTGTACATATATCTTTGCACATACTTGTGTGTATATTTATATATATATATATATATATATATATATATATATATATATATATATATATATATATACAGTATATATATATATATATATATATATATATATATATGTATGTATACATACAGTTTATATATATATATATATATATATATATATGTGTGTGTGTTATGCAGTGGCAGCTTGTGTGTTATTTAAATGGGGGTTCACAATAAATACATGAGCTGGGGCTAAATACCACCTTGCAAGTATTTTATAATTGGTTTCTACTATAGCTGTGGAGATAGAGCAATACAGCAGTATTCATATTAACTGTATAGGCGGTGGCTTTAACAGGCAAAAACAGCTACTTCAAATGACAAAATAAAAGGTCAAAGAGCTAACTCCAGTGAGTAAAATGGATCATTGGAAACAGGTGTTTCCAATGATCCATTTTTCTCACTGGAGTTACCTCCTTTACCTTTATTTTGAAAAGTTTATAATATACTGTTCCTTTAATCTTGAAAATGAACACTGGAGGGACAGTTTAAAAACACTCTAACATTATAGAATGTCCCTCTGTAGCATATTGAGAGGGCTTGGGAATTTATCATTTGTTTATAATAAAAGTAAAGGCACAGAACATCAGCAGAGGCACAAAAGGTTGTTTCTTCTCCTCAGCAACAACAGTTCTACTTAGTCTAAATTCAATGGTAATTCAGACCAATGATGTATTTGTATGGAGCTGACAGCCCATGTAGTTGTAAATGTTTTGCAGATGTTATCTTATATATATATATTATTTCATATATCATGGGGTCAACTGCAACATAATTAGCATTCTACCATTCTTTTCCCTCTGTGCATCTTTTAATTTCCCCCTTAATGCAAACCCTAAAGCTTATCAGAAGTGTGTGAAGGAATCCCTAAAATGAATGCCTCCAAATTTAAATAACAAATACAGAATTGTGTTAGTTATTAGCTAACTGCAGTGCCAATGCTCCAACCACTATTTTACAACACAATCATTTCCCTCTCAATGTGGAGCAGTTAAAATGTGCAGTACTAAGTGAATATGTTTTACAATCACAACCAGGTTTTTTTCTCACCTTGCATGCTCACTTTTTAACCCCATGTACATAAATATATGGCTCAGTCAGGGCTTGACAAATTTCTTTGAGATCTAGATGCCAGAAGTTCTTGGGCCCTCATAAAAGCATTATTTTACAATAGTTTATGGCTGCCAGAGAGTGCTACTTAGCAATGTCTTTTGTGATATAAAATTCAACATATTTTACAGCAATATTATGTAATATTTTGGAGTTTCATTTTTTACAAAAACACTATATAATTTTAAGAGGCTAAACTCAAAATGTTTTTACACTGGAAGCATAAGAGATAAACTTCCTATTACGTCTTATGTACCCTAGAATTATTAACCAATAAATACACAACAACAGGTTTTGGGCTAAAGACCGGTCATGGTCACGTTTATTATATAAAAATAAACCTCTTAAGTTATGCTATTTGAATATGCCAACTTAGGCAACTTATTAATAATAATCAAAAGAACTGTATAAAGTTCTTAACAAATTGGTGTCGGCAATGAAGTAGCTAGTCTAACCCCTACTGACAGACGGCCAGGGTCCTACACAGTGTTTGCAGCACGGCACGGATTGCGTGCGCCCAATTGGCAGAGAGAGAAAGCTGTAAGCTGCTAGAGCTATTTGGCCTATGAGTCGTAGAGGGGAGTAACCCCTAGGTTGGCACCTAGCAGGCGTCGCCTCCCCCATCCTAGGGCATCACTCTTCTCTCTCCCCGTCTGCTCTCTGGGCCCTGACTGACCACCAGCTAAGGCATAAACAACCAGCCTAGTAAGGCGACCTCCTCAAACGAGTCGTAAAACACGCCTGAAACAAGTGGAAGGCTACAATTATAACCTGGGCTTAGAGGGCTAGTTCACATGAACCTACCCACGCCAGGTTGAACCCTAACCATTACCACTATGAGCCGCCACCTCTTCTTCCAGGGACGGGTGGGCGGGGAAAGCTCCTTTGAAGTCTGGAACCAGGAACAAAGAGGGCCGGATCCACTGCAGCCAGGACCTATAAAGGTAAGCAGAAATACCCACCCCCACACTTGCTACAATGTAGCTGACCTAGTACCCTCCAGACTTCAACTCAGTTATCCCTTAATTTTGTTACAGCCCCACTAGAGGGCCCTCCACTTCCATAAGAGATAAACTTTCTATTAGGTTTTATGTACCCTAGAATTATTAACCAAACACACAACAACAGGTTTTGGGCTAAAGACTGGTCACGGTCACGTTTATTATATAAAAATAAACCTCTTAAGTTAGGCTATTTGAATATGCCAACTTAGGCAACTTATTAATAATAATCAAAAGAACTGTATAAAGTTCCTAACAAACTGGTGGCGGCAATGAACTAGCTAGTCTAACCCCTATTGACAGACTGCCAGGGTCCTACATGGTGTTTGCAGCGCGGCATGGATTGCGCATGCCCAATTGGCAGAGAGAGAAAGCTGTAAGCTGGTAGAGCTATTTGGTCTACAATTCGTAACCCCTAGGTCGGCACCTAGCGGTTGTCGCCTCCCCCATCCTAGGTCATCACTCTTCACTCTCCCCGCCCACTCTCTGGGCCCTGACCGACCGCCACAAGAGTCAGCCGCTTCTTGCCGCCACATAACTGACAAACTCCCAAACAATCATAACATTTTTATAAAATTCTAGATTATCAAATTTTTTTTATTTTTTTTACACTACAGAAAGAGAAGCTTTGCGAATATCCCCGAGGAAAAGGTCCAGTCCCACATCCGTGAGATGGACACCATCAGGGTGATAGAGAGCCTTATTGTCAGCCGTTAAAGTATCGTGCCTTATGGCAAAACCTCCTAAGGCCGTGACCGTTCTCCCCATCTCCCTGTTCAGCTTCTTCCTCACATTGTACGATGCCCTCTGAGTAACAATGTACCTCCAACGCAGTCGTGCAACCACGTTGGACCACCCAATCCTTACATCCTTGAGCCATGCGCACACCCAATATATGTCCGAAGCCATTCTCCTAATTAGGTCCAAAACTAGAATAGACCCCATGTCATTCCCTCCTAGGTGCAGTACAATAATGTGATGTTGCCCCCACCTCCTATGAGCATCTTGAACAAGGGTAGGCAACTCGTCCCACGTTAGACCCCTGCGACCCAGCCACTGAATGTTAGCCCTGGATGAGGAGAATCCCAACTGCTGCCCATCTGGCAAACGCAGAGCCCTGATGGACGCCCAATGCACGAATGAGTGCCCCACTATCCATACTCGTATCAGGGAAGAATTTGTGCCTGAAATAACATGATAAGAGGCTGAGCCAAAACGCTAACCCTTGTAAGTAGAGAACATCACAAACCCTTAAAGCCCAACCACCGTGAGCCCTGTGACCCCCCTTTTAAAGGCGTAGCCCTATTGAAGCGTGTCCCTTAATGGACGGATATACAGCTTAAATTTACCTGATTTCCACCACTCCAGCCTCTTGATAGTCACCTTGGAAGACCCACTGCTAGACACGCTCATAGCCGCCCCAATTCTGAATGAATTGGATGCGATTCTGGCAGGGTCCAGACCCGCTGCTGACGCTGCCCTTCTTAAATTGAAAAATCAACAGAGACGAACTGTCCTATTGCATGAGGAACTGCTGAGGACCCTGTGGTCTCACCCGGCAATACTCCTCAAAACCCCTCACCGGGCAACATTCCGGGAATTCTTGCCTGTGCAGGGAGAGCCAGGCCCCCTTTTTCTCAGGATCCTTTTTAGACCTGGGAACTAGCAGTAACAAACCACTTTCGGCGGGCCACACATGCTCCCATTTGATGCCCCCAACCGAGCCCACCTTGGATGTTGCCACCAATTCCCCTACTCTGAATGTCCCGCCAGCGCAAACGCGAAAGCCGTCTGAAAGAGCAAGGTCTCGTACCTTGATGAGCACACTGACTGCAGTGTCCCCACCAGCTCCCGCAATCTCCCCGGTGTGATGGGCTCCCTACGGGCCTTGTTGCGTGGGGACAGCCACCCCCACCCCTTCAATACCTATCTCACCAGAAACGCACCCGAGTAGTCAGCAATCCCTAATGTTTTGTTAAAGAACGAGATAGCAGACAACCTGCTCTGAGTTCCCAATCTAGACACCCCCTGTCTACGCAAGCACGCCATCCAATCAAGCACATGTACCTGTGTAGCCGAGTGGACCTGGAAACCCTGTCAGGTGGCAAAGCAGACCCAAGCCCTCCATTGGTTTTCATAGGTACTCCACGTCTTAGGTGCCAAAGAAGCCCTCACTAGGGGGATGACACTTTCCCAGCCCCAGCCATTTGCCAAAGAAATGGAGGGCAAGTTAGGCCAGTTATCTCAGTCCTTAGCGCCACTCTCCTAAACTGCTCCCAGTTAAACCTCAATAGCGTGTCCGCCACTACATTTTTCACCCCAGGCACATGCCAGCTGCAAAGCTAACATTCAATTGTAAGCATCGCAAGGTGCCTCAAATACGTGATCACCTTCGGGGATGATGCCGACAAACGGTTTATGGCATACAAAAAGGGCGCCTCCTAGTGTAAGATATATAGCATAAGAGTCTGGGTGGTGAAATAATACTCACAGAGTGTGGCGGCAGAGACAGTGCCGAGGATAACAATCTCGGAACTCAGCAGTGTCCCAGTATACTGTGCACAGACAAGGGCAGCTCCTCCTGGAATCAAGGACAAATTCAGCAGTCTAGAAAATTGACAAAGGAAGAAGAGGACGACTCCTAGTGCAATACAATTAGATGTATGGACCCGTAAGCAAATCCCAAGAAGATGGGTACTCACAATGTGTAGCGCACACGATAAACCACGCTCATGTTGTCAGACCAGAAAATTACTGACTGATTAGCCAATTTCTGTTCCCATAGCTCTATCGCCACTATGATAGGGAAAAGTTCCAATAGAGTCAGGTTCTTAGTCAGACCCGCCCTCACCAATTCATCCGGCCAAGGAGCTGCGCTCCATTTGCCATTTAAATAAGCACCATACCCAAACAACTCTGCCGCATCTGTGAAGAGTTGCAGCATTTTGTACTACCCAGTGTAAAAACGAGCTGAAACTTTTGAAAAGCAAACACGATAGTGAGCATCCCATGGGAAGGCGTTTGTCCACATAGAATGCCCCGTCCATCTTCATGCCCATGAGCCTGAATGTAGACGGGTGCAGGGGCAGGAGCCAAAATGCAGACTCTATGTCCAGTTTCGCCATCAGCGCCCCCTTTCCTTTCCTAACGATCACCAACGCGTCTTCAAAAGACTGATAATGTACCAAGCTCATTACCGGGTCAATGGCGTCATTCACTGACGCCCCTTTTGGAAAGGACAGGTGATGTATAAACTTCCCTGTATCCTTCTTAGGTACAACCCCCAATAGGGATACCACGAGATCAGGCAAAGGCTGCTCCTAATAGGGGCCAGCCACCCTGCTCAAATCCACTTCCTTGCCCAACTTGTCCCGTATTACCTCTGGGTATTCATAGGCTGACTTAAGGTTACAGTGAACCATGGACCCCCACCACATGCCCACCCTGATCAGCCGAGCAGACTCAGGATCTGGGTAATTCGCCAGCCATGGCCCCATGGCTGACGGATTAAGGGGAGTTGGGGCCCTTGTTACCAGGATCCCTTTTTGAGACTGGCTTTTCTGTGCCAGGCTCCCTCCTCTTACTGCATTCCACCCCGGGGTGAGGACCACTGCAGAATTTGCAGATGTGACTAAAGGAGCAGTTTTCCCCCCTATCACATTGCTTGTCCTGGAATTTCCAGCACTCCCTACTCCGCTTTTTCGGCCACGGGGGCGGACGGCTGACTCCCTAGTGCGGCGCCTGTGGGCCGCTTGCCATGCCCTCAATCCCCAATTTTGACCGCAGATGGAGATCCTGAGTCCCAAAATGCAGGAGAGGGTTCCCCACCATCTTCCTACGGAAGGCCATGTCGTACTCACGCCATGCACCTTCCTTGAACCTCGAGTGGATATCGTATATGGTATATCGTATATGGTATCCTCATACTTGAACAGGTTATGACCCTGCGACTGCCACTTGTCCACATAATAAGTTGCCAGCACCCGAAAGCAGCACTGCCACTTTTCATATGTTTCAGGTCTTTAGGGCCGGTACCATCCACTGCCCTTTCCCTGGCCCTACACGCCTCTGGCGAGAGTTCAAAGATGTTCACATAGCGTCCATCTTGAATTTTCTTCACCACTTTAGCTTTCAGGTGCCCGTACAAGGAGTGCACTAACATGGGTAGGTGTCCCCATGAGAGGCTACTTTCCTTGACACTGCCATTGTCCCGCTCCTGAGTTAGCTAAGCTAACGCCCTGCGCTAATAGAACCACCTCCATACCCACTGTGGAAGGAACCTTACCCTTAACCTGAGCCACAACCAGCTTTTTAATCATTTTAAACATCTCCTTCTGGCCTTTTCCTACTAAGCCCAAATCCCCCTCACTCTCTGAGCCTGACTCACTAGTAGATTTGAAATTTACAAATTTTGTGCGGATATTATCGATCAGGTGATTTGTGAACCAAAATTCAGCTAGCGTAACTATTCACTCCTATGTGGGAGTCCCACCTTACGCGGGATACACTTAGCTACAAATAAATTATTTCAACAATCCTGGTTATTAGACAGATCTTTAGTGCAGAGGTTATCCATACCGCATCAACAACTCATAGAAGTAACTGTTGTAAGGTATATTTGATAATACACAATGGCAAAAAAACGGGTAAGTATCATATCACTCACCCTCCTTATTCGTAGCGGTATTCATGCCTCTGTCACACACAACAGGTAAGTCTTGCTGTTGTAGGCTGTTCTGAACTCCGGAACCATTCAGGCTCTCCTGAACCCGTAGCAAAGCAAAATTGTAAATTTAAAGCAAATTCACAGTTCCAGAGTAGATGAACTGCCAGTGAGGCAGGAAACGCGTCAGCAGAAGGATCTCACTGTTTGCTGTGCCGGTTTGTTTTAAGAAACATCAATAAAGTACATGTTTTACTATACCGAAATCTCCTCTCTCTCTCCTTTCTACTCTGGAACTGTGAATTTGCTTTAAATTCACTAGTAGATTTGCCCTGCTCTACGTGGGGTGCTGTGTGCAGTAGGTTCTCACCCCTGGGGGACAATGGCAGAGCAGCTTCTGCTGGCAATGGTTGTGATGTGGAGGCCGCCAAGGTGGGCGGTGCTGACGCCGCTGCTGTTGTATCCTGTCTGGATGTTGATGCCATAGCGCTGGCAGATGGCTCCGCTGTGGCATCCTGTGAAAATAAAACAGAATTGGGAGAACACTGCACAGCCGAACGGACCCCTGAGGGGACCCCTGCCAACCTCCCATGCTCTCCAACCCCACACATACCCAGAGCAACCGCCACTGCCCTGCGGATCACATCCTCGCTCACACCATGTCCTTCCAGTACACCCACAGTGGGCCCTTGTGTCCAGGCAGACCCTGCATCAGCCAACCTAGTACCAAAATTGCCTGTTCCCCCAGATTCTTCCCTAACAGACATGCCCTCTTGTTCTTGCGTATTTATCCCCATGCGACTTCCCATACCAGCATTGACCACATGCGTTACATCCTCCCCCCCAGGAGCCTTTCTCCCACCCGGAGTCTTGTGTGTGGCCTTCCTACTCTGCCCTCTACTTCTCCCCCCCCCTCCCATTAGGAGCCCGCCTTTGCAGAGCCTTCCCGACTTACCTGGGAGGACTCGCTGTAGCGACCGGCTCCTGCTCCTTGAGAGGCCTCTTCCGGCTTGTCAGCCATGCTCCTCCCCACTGGATGACTCATCCAGGGAGGAAGCGTGCGTGTGCATCTACCAGAAGGGGTGGGGCTTAATCCATTAGCAGGCCCAAGCAGTATTGACTGGATGGCCGCCGGGGGTAAGGCCTGCAGCTGGCAATACACAGTCCCAAATATGCACTACAACAGTGTCTCTGTGCTACTTAAAGGAATGGTAAAAGCCAATGCCATTCTAACCCCCTCCCCTGCGCTGGGTCCGGTCTTAGGGAAGGAGGCTGTGTCCGATGACTTCCTCTGTGTCAGGTGCCACTTCAAGAGCGTGCTTTTCACTTCCTTAACTTGAGTAGATTTCCGGATTTCTCTGTCATCCAATCCCTCTTCAGACGTTGCGGAGGGGGGCGTCATCCGATCCTGCACTTCTCATTGGGTATAGCGTGTGCTGCAGACAGGCCAGTCCAAATTCAGGGAATGATGAGGGGCTATCCCCCAATCCACTGTGCTTGCTCGCTTGGTAGGTCAGATTCAGAACAGGCAAAACAAAGTAGCGGAGCACCTGTAAAAAGTTAAAAAAATCTTTATTAGTTACAAAATGTGAATAAAATAAAGTGGATTCGAAGGTGGAAATGTCCTAATAGGAGTCAGCTCATACAGCTGTATAAGCTGACTCCTATTAGGACAATTCCACCTTCAAATCCACTTTTTTTTATTCACATTTTGGAACTAATAAAGATTTTTTTAACTTTTTACTGGTGCTCCGCTAATTTGTTTTGCCTATACTTTACATAGAGCAGAGGCTCAATCTCGTAGGGGCATGCAACATTGAGTGAATCTGCCTCTTTTTTGTCTCCACCCTTTTGTGGCTCTGCCCTCACCCATAGCCAGTATTTTTTTTAGGAAAAGGTGGCAACCCTGCTTGCATGCTGTGGAATCTCAGCCTGATATCACAGCAAGAGCAGCTCACTTTGTTATAGACTATTAGCACTGAAGTGTGTGGAAGTTGCATTGCTACAAGCAGACTTTCTGAAGATTGAGTTGTTTGCCTTACCCCTGGAACAAGAAGCTTGTGTTTCCCAGCCTCCGGGGTGTGAGTTTAGTTAGTTGCCAATGTTCCAGTAACATAGTAGATAAGGTTGAAAAAAGATAGAAGTCCATCGAGATCAACGTATACAAATGTAATATACTTTCAAAAAAGCTCCAGTTGATCTTAAATTAATCTAATTAAAAAGGTGACCCATTTAACACAAAAATTCACAACCCTTAATTCTGTTTCTAGCCAGAAATGTATCTAAACCATTTTTAAATGTACCTAAGGTATTGGCATTTACTACCTCCTCAGGTAATGAGTTCCACAATTTTATTGATTTTACAGTGAAAAAATGTTTACGTTGCTGGAGATTAAGGGGCCTAGTTATCAAGCCATCAACCTCAAATACGCTGGAATTCCGCAGCGTATTTGTGGCGAGGCTGATTCGCCTTAGTTATCAAAGGCTAGAGACCAGCAAAAGTAGAATTTTGTGACGTAAACTTCGATCCGCCGGACTCAGTCCGACACAGATCGATTCTTACGTCACTCCAGATGTTCCACACACAAGTGCGGCACAATCTGACTACTTTTGCTAGTTATCAAAAAACTAGCAGGTACGCTCGGCACTTTTATGGCCCAGCGTACCTGGTTTTCAAACCGCCACCCTGGAGGTGGCGGATCCCATAGGAATCAATGGGAGTCTGACCATAGCGAAAGTACAAGTTCGCTGCTGCCAGACATCCCATTGATTCCTATGGGAGCTGTCTACACCTAACACCCTAACATGTACCCCGAGTCTAAACACCACTAATCTGCCCCCCCCTACACTGCCGCAACTCAATAAAGTTATTACCCCCTAAACCGCCGCTCCCGGAGCCCACCGCAAGCTACTCTATACATATTAACCCCTAAACCGCCGCTCCCGGAGCCCACCGCCACCTACATTATACCTAGTAACCCCATACTGCCCCCCCTATACCGCCGCCCTCTATAATAAAGTTATTAACCCCTATCCTGTTGATCCCGCACCTTGCCGCAACTAAATAAATAGTTTAACCCCTAAATCGCCGCTCCCTGACCCCGCCGCAACCTATATTAAATTTATTAACCCCTAATCTGCCCCCCCTACACCGTTGCCACCTATAATACATTTATTAACCCCTATCCTGCCCCCCACTACACCGCCGCCACTGTAATAAATTTATTAACCCCTAAACCTAAGTCTAACACTAACCCTAACACCCCCCTAACTTAAATATTAATTAAATAAATCTAAATAACATTTATATTATGAACTAAATTAATCCTATTTAAAACTAAATACTTACTATTTAATAACTACCTAGCTAAAAGAAATACAAAATTACCTGTAAAATAAATCCTAACCTAAGTTACAATTAAACCTAACACTACACTATCATTAAATTAATTAAATAAATTAGCTACAAATAACTACAATTAAATACAATTACATAAACTAACTAAAGTACAAAAAAAAAGCTAAGTTACAGGCAAAAGAGCAGTTTTCTTTGGGGAATGCCCCACAAAAAGCCCTTTTAAGGGCTGGTAAGGTAAAAGAGCTTTGAACTTTTTTAATGTAGAATAGGGTAGGGAATTTTTTTATTTTGGGGGGCTTTGTTATTTTATTAGGGGGCTTAGATTAGGTGTAATTAGCTTAAAATTGTTGTAATATTTTTAAAATGTTTGTAAGTTATTTATTTTATTTTTTGTAACTTAGCTTTTTTTATTTTTTGTACTTTAGTTAGTTTATGTAATTGTATTTAATTGTAGTTATTTGTAGTTAATTTATTTAATTTATTTAATGATAGTGTAGTGTTAGGTTTAATTTTAACTAAGGTTAGGATTTATTTTACAGGTAATTTTGTATTTCTTTTAGCTAGGTAGTTATTAAATAGTTAATAACTATTTAATAACTATTCTAACTAGCTAAAATAAATACAAAGTTACCTGTAAAATAAATATAAATCCTAAGATAGCTACAATGTAATTATTAATAAATTGTAGCTATCTTAGGGTTTATTTTACAGGTAAGTATTTAGTTTTAAATAGGAATAATTTATTTAAGTATAGTGTAGTGTTAGGTGTAATTGTAACTTAGGTTAGTTTTTATTTTACAGGTTAATTTCTATTTATTTTAGCTAGGTAAGCTATTAAATAGTTAATAAGTATTTAATAGCTATTGTACCTAGTTAAAATAAATTGAAATTTGCCTGTAAAATAAAAATAAATCCTAACATAGCTACAATATAATTATTATTTATATTGTAGCTATACCAGGGTTTATTTTAAAGGTAAGTATTTAGTTTTAAATAGGATTAATTTAGTTCATAATAGAAATATTATTTAGATTTATTTAATTAATATTTAAGTTAGGGGGGTGTTAGGGTTAGTGTTAGACTTAGGTTTAGGGGTTAATAATTTTATTACAGTGGCGGCGGTGTAGTGGGGGCAGGATAGGGGTTAATACATTTATTATAGGTGGTGACGGTGTAGGGGGGGCAGGATAGGGGTTAATAAATTTATTATAGGTGGCAACGGTGTAGGGGGGGCAGGATAGGGGTTAATAAATGTAATATAGGTTGCGGCGGGGTCAGGGAGCGGCGGTTTAGGGGTTAAACTATTTATTTAGTTGCGGCGAGGTGCGGGATCAACAGGATAGGGGTTAATAACTTTATTATAGAGGGCGACGGTATAGGGGGGCAGGATAGGGGTTAATAGGTATAATGTAGGTGGCAGCGGTGTCCGGGAGAGGCGGTTTAGGGGTTAATACATTTATAAGAGTTGCGGCGGGGTCTAGGAGCGGCAGTTTAGGGGTTAATACATTTATAAGAGTTGCGGCGGGGTCTAGGAGCGGCGGTTTAGGGGTTACTAACTTTATTTAGTTGCGGGGGGGCTCCGGGGGCACCGGTATAGGGGGTAGAACAGTGTAGTATAGTGTGGGTGCTTAGTGACAGGCTAGCAAGAAAGCTGTAAAAAAGCTGAAGAGCAGCGAGATCGGATGAGTGATAACTATCACAGTCCGCTGCTCATCGCCCCGTACTTGGTGTGCGGCTTTTTGACAGCTTTTTTGATAACTTAGGCGAATTTTTGCAGGTCCGCGGCGGCGATGTGAGGCGAGCTTAGGCGGGCGTATTGGGCCGGCGTAGGCAGGAAAAGTAGACACGTTGATAACTACCCCCCTAAATCTCCTTTTCTTCAGTCTTAAATTGTGACCTCTTGTCACAAACAATTTTCTTGGAATAAACAAAGCTTCTGCCATCTCTGTATATAGGCCTTGAATATATTTATAAAGTAATCATATAGGCCTAGATTTGGAGTTCGGCGGTAAAAGGGCTGTTAACGCTCCGCGGGCTTTTTTCTGGCCGCACCATAAATTTAACTCTGGTATCGAGAGTTCAAACAAATGCTGCGTTAGGCTCCAAAAAAGGAGCGTAGAGCATATTTACCGCAAATGCAACTCTCGATACCAGAGTTGCTTACGGACGCGGCCGGCATCAAAAACGTGCTCGTGCACGATTCTCCCATAGGAAACAATGGGGCAGTTTGAGCTGAAAAAAAACCTAACACCTGCAAAAAAGCAGCGTTCAGCTCTTAACGCAGCCCCATTGTTTCCTATGGGGAAACACTTCCTACGTCTGCACCTAACACTCTAACATGTACCCCGAGTCTAAACACCCCTAACCTTACACTTATTAACCCCTAATCTGCCGCCCCCGCTATCGCTGACCCCTGCATTACACTTTTAACCCCTAATCTGCCGCTCCGTAAACCGCCGCCACCTACGTTATCCCTATGTACCCCTAATCTGCTGCCCTAACATCGCCGACCCCTATGTTATATTTATTAACCCCTAATCTGCCCCCCACA
Organism: Bombina bombina; assembly: GCF_027579735.1. Lineage (NCBI taxonomy): Eukaryota > Metazoa > Chordata > Amphibia > Anura > Bombinatoridae > Bombina > Bombina bombina. The sequence goes on from NC_069500.1 coordinate 480,065,681, forward strand.
ACGTCGCCGACACCTACCTACACTTATTAACCCCTAATCTGCCGACCGGAGCTCACCGCTATTCTAATAAATGTATTAACCCCTAAAGCTAAGTCTAACCCTAACACTAACACCCCCCTAAATTAAATATAATTTTTATCTAACGAAATAAATTAACTCTTATTAAATAAATAATTCCTATTTAAAGCTAAATACTTACCTGTAAAATACATCCTAATATAGCTACAATATAAATTATAATTATATTATAGCTATTTTAGGATTAATATTTATTTTACAGGCAACTTTGTAATTATTTTAACCAGGTACAATAGCTATTAAATAGTTAAGAACTATTTAATAGTTACCTAGTTAAAATAATAACAAATTTACCTGTAAAATAAATCCTAACCTAAGATATAATTAAACCTAACACTACCCTATCAATAAAATAATTAAATAAACTACCTACAATTAACCTAACACTACACTATCAATAAATTAATTAAACACAATTGCTACAAATAAATAAAATTAAATAAACTATCTAAAGTACAAAAAATAAAAAAGAACTAAGTTACAGAAAATAATAAAATATTTACAAACATAAGAAAAATATTACAACAATTTTAAACTAATTACACCTACTCTAAGCCCCCTAATAAAATAACAAAGCCCCCCAAAATAAAAAATTCCCTACCCTATTCTAAAATACAAATATTACAAGCTCTTTTACCTTACCAGCCCTGAACAGGGCCCTTTGCGGGGCATGCCCCAAGAATTTCAGCTCTTTTGCCTGTAAAAAAAAACATACAATACCCCCCCCCAACATTACAACCCACCACCCACATACCCCTAATCTAACCCAAACCCCCCTTAAATAAACCTAACACTACCCCCCTGATGATCTTCCTACCTTGTCTTCACCATGCCAGGTTCACCGATCCGTCCTGGCTCCAAGATCTTCATCCAACCCAAGCGGGGGCTAGACATCCACTGAAGAAGTCCAGAAGAGGGTCCAAAGTCTTCCTCCTATCCGGCAAGAAGAGGACATCCGGACCGGCAAACATCTTCTCCAAGCGGCATCTTCTATCTTCTTCCATCCGATGACGACCGGCTCCATCTTGAAGACCTCCAGCGCGGATCCATCCTCTTCTTCCGACGACTAGACGACGAATGACGGTTCCTTTAAGGGACGTCATCCAAGATGGCGTCCCTCGAATTCCGATTGGCTGATAGGATTCTATCAGCCAATCGGAATTAAGGTAGGAATTTTCTGATTGGCTGATGGAATCAGCCAATCAGAATATAGTTCAATCCGATTGGCTGATCCAATCAGCCAATCAGATTGAGCTCGCATTCTATTGGCTGTTCCGATCAGCCAATAGAATGCGAGCTCAATCTGATTGGCTGATTGGATCAGCCAATCGGATTGAACTATATTCTGATTGGCTGATTCCATCAGCCAATCAGAAAATTCCTACCTTAATTCCGATTGGCTGATAGAATCCTATCAGCCAATCGGAATTCGAGGGACGCCATCTTGGATGACGTCCCTTAAAGGAACCGTCATTCGTCGTCTAGTCGTCGGAAGAAGAGGATGGATCCGCGCTGGAGGTCTTCAAGATGGAGCCGGTCGTCATCGGATGGAAGAAGATAGAAGATGCCGCTTGGAGAAGATGTTTGCCGGTCCGGATGTCCTCTTCTTGCCGGATAGGAGGAAGACTTTGGACCCTCTTCTGGACTTCTTCAGTGGATGTCTAGCCCCCGCTTGGGTTGGATGAAGATCTTGGAGCCAGGACGGATCGGTGAACCTGGCATGGTGAAGACAAGGTAGGAAGATCATCAGGGGGGTAGTGTTAGGTTTATTTAAGGGGGGTTTGGGTTAGATTAGGGGTATGTGGGTGGTGGGTTGTAATGTTGGGGGGGGGGTATTGTATGTTTTTTTTTACAGGCAAAAGAGCTGAAATTCTTGGGGCATGCCCCGCAAAGGGCCCTGTTCAGGGCTGGTAAGGTAAAAGAGCTTGTAATATTTGTATTTTAGAATAGGGTAGGGAATTTTTTATTTTGGGGGGCTTTGTTATTTTATTAGGGGGCTTAGAGTAGGTGTAATTAGTTTAAAATTGTTGTAATATTTTTCTTATGTTTGTAAATATTTTATTATTTTCTGTAACTTAGTTCTTTTTTATTTTTTGTACTTTAGATAGTTTATTTAATTTTATTTATTTGTAGCAATTGTGTTTAATTAATTTATTGATAGTGTAGTGTTAGGTTAATTGTAGGTAATTGTAGGTAGTTTATTTAATTATTTTATTGATAGGGTAGTGTTAGGTTTAATTATATCTTAGGTTAGGATTTATTTTACAGGTAAATTTGTTATTATTTTAACTAGGTAACTATTAAATAGTTCTTAACTATTTAATAGCTATTGTACCTGGTTAAAATAATTACAAAGTTGCCTGTAAAATAAATATTAATCCTAAAATAGCTATAATATAATTATAATTTATATTGTAGCTATATTAGGATGTATTTTACAGGTAAGTATTTAGCTTTAAATAGGAATTATTTATTTAATAAGAGTTAATTTATTTCGTTAGATAAAAATTATATTTAACTTAGGGGGGTGTTAGTGTTAGGGTTAGACTTAGCTTTAGGGGTTAATACATTTATTAGAATAGCGGTGAGCTCCGGTCGGCAGATTAGGGGTTAATAAGTGTAGGTAGGTGTCGGCGACGTTGAGGGGGGCAGATTAGGGGTTAATAAATATAACATAGGGGTCGGCGATGTTAGGGGTAGCAGATTAGGGGTACATAGGGATAACGTAGGTGGCGGCGATTTGCGGTCGGAAGATTAGGGGTTAATTATTTTAAGTAGCTTGCGGCGACGTTGTGGGGGGCAAGTTAGGGGTTAATAGATATAATACAGGGGTCGGCGGTGTTAGGGGCAGCAGATTAGGGGTACATAAGTATAACGTAGGTGGCGGTCGGCAGATTAGGGGTTAAAAATTTTAATCGAGTGGCGGCGATGTGGGGGGACCTCGGTTTAGGGGTACATAGGTAGTTTATGGGTGTTAGTGTACTTTAGGGTACAGTAGTTAAGAGCTTTATAAACCGGCGTTAGCCAGAAAGCTCTTAACTCCTGCTATTTTCAGGCGGCTGGAATCTTGTCGTTAGAGCTCTAACGCTCACTGCAGAAACGACTCTAAATACCGGCGTTAGGAAGATCCCATTGAAAAGATAGGCTACGCAAATGGCGTAGGGGGATCTGCGGTATGGAAAAGTCGCGGCTGTAAAGTGAGCGTTAGACCCTTTAATCACTGACTCCAAATACCAGCGGGCGGCCAAAACCAGCGTTAGGAGCCTCTAACGCTGGTTTTGACGGCTACCGCCGAACTCTAAATCTAGGCCATAACCTCTCAAGTGCCTTTTTCCAGAGAAAACAGACCAAGTTTGGCTAACCTCTCCTCATAGCTTAAATTTTTAATTTTCCTTAGCTTTGTGGCCTTTCTCTGAACTTTTTCTAAGTCTGCAATGTCTTTTTTTTTTTTAGATTATTCCCCAAAACTGCACTCCATACTATTAGCCTTAAAATCCGCTGCCCTGCAGTGTGCGTCCATCTTTAGCTTGGTATTTATTACTACTCCCAAATCCCTTTCCTCCTCTGTTTGTGTAAGTCTAGTTCCATTTAAATAATAGATTGCCTGCTTATTTTTACTTCCAAAATATAGAACCTTGCATTTTCCAGTATTAAATCTCATTTTACATTTATCTGACCATTCTAATTTTTGCAGATCCCCTTGTAAAGCAAGTTCATCCTACCCTGACCTAATGACCTTACACAACTTTGTATTATCTGCAAAAATAGAGATGTTGCTATAAATATTAAAAAGAACAGGGCTCAGTAGTGATTCCCGGGGGACTTCACTGATAACCTTTGTCCAATCTGAATATAATCCGTTTACTACTACTCATTGTTCACTGTCTTTTATCCAGTTATTTATCCATGAGCTATCATTTTCAGCTATTCCCAGTCCCTTAATCGTGGCAATGTATCAAACACATTTGCAAATCGAAGTATATAACTTCAACCGATTCCCCTTTATCTATATTTTTACTTACTTCCTCATAGAATCTAATTAGATTAGTTTGACATGATCTAGTTTTTATAAACCCATGCTGATTTGAACTCATTGGCATCTATTTATCAAGCCATCAACTTACCTGCATTTGACGGCACCAATACGCTCGCCTAAGATCGCCTAACATCGCTGCCACGGACCTGAATATGCTCTCCAAAATTATCACAAAAGCTGTCAAAAAGCCACGCACCAAGTACGGGGCGATGAGCAGCGGACTGTTGTTAACTAACAGTCATCGATCTTGCTGCTCTTCGGCTTTTTTACAGCTTTCTTGGTATACTGTCACTAAACACCCACACTATACTATACTGTTTACCCCCTTAACCGCCACTCCCAGAGCCCACCGCAACTAAATAAATTGTTTAACCCCTAATCTGCCCCCCCTACACCGCCGCCACTATTCTAAATTTATTAACCCCTAATCTGCCCCCACACCACCGCCACTATATTACATCTATTAACCCCTAATCTGCCCCCCCCAACCACGCCGCCACTATTCTAAATTTATTAACCCCTAAACCTAAGTCTAACCCTAACACACCCTAACTTAAATATAATTTAAATAAATCTAAATAAATATTCCTATCATTAAATAAATTATTCCTATTTAAAACTAAATACTTACCTATAAAATAAACCCTAAGATAGCTACAATATAACTAATAGTTACATTGTAGCTTTAGGGTTTATTTTTATTTTACAGGCAACTTTGTATTTATTTTAACTAGGTACAATAGTTATTAAATAGTTATTAACTATTTAATAACTTTCTAGTTAAAATAAATACAAATATACCTGTAAAATAAAACCTAACTTAAGTTACAATTACACCTAACACTACACTATAATTAAATTAATTCCCTAAAT